>NW_006203745.1:1277564-1292418 GCF_000334495.1 Tupaia belangeri chinensis | reverse complement strand
GGGGGGGTGATTTCTCACTTTCTCTGTCTCTGTCTTTCTCTGGCACATGCATGTGCCTTAAGGCAAAAACCTCATAAAAAGACATAAAGTATAACAAGAAAACCAGATTCATAATCAAATGACTGATTAGTAAAAAACAGACTTAGAACAAAGGTATGATTGCATTTTATTAAAATAAGGGTAACCTGACCTGAATCATAAAAAAGTCAGGTTATAATTAGTTCTATCTATTAGACATTGATTCTTGTTTATTTCAGTTAAGATCAATTTCCCACCTTGGCCTTAGATATTGAGATGCAGGATTTATTTGCAGGTGGTATCATCAATTATACAAATATCACAATGAACAATAGTATTCTTTAATCAACAAAGTGCTCCTTATTAAAGTGTGATCTCCAATGACTTGATAGAATATTGTACTGTTTGCCACTGTGTGGCAATATACAGACTTACAAAACACTAATGACTACTTAGCGTCTCAACTTTTTGCCAGAGGTTGCACGTGCTTGCCAGAGATACAGAAAGACAGCAGGGAACAAAGCATTTCCCAATGGAGTGTGGTCATGTCACAATCCCTCCTCCTCCATTTCTCCATCATTTGGGGATTTCCAGCATATAAGCAGAGACCTCTGGTTTTCAATCTGCTAGGCTGGGAATCAAACTATGGTTTGGTGTTTGGAATAATGTGAGCCAGCCTGCTTATTAATACACTTCTACTACATTCAAGCACTGCATTAAACACTGGAGTTTTGTTTTTTTTTTTTTTTAAGAGAGATTTTGCTATAGGGCAGAAAGTTAGAAAGCGAGAAATCACCTCCCAGGGGTGATGGCCATGCTGTAATCCCTCTTCTTCCATTCTCCGCTTAGGATTTGGGGCACGCATGCGTACATACCTAGCATGAGTTTTAAGAACTGAATCTGAGACTCAAATCACAGTCAGCCACGTGGGAGTCCAGAGACATAACATTGTACTATCTGCTGGTCCTGACACTGAAAATTTTATAATAAACATATAGAAGTGGCCCTTTCCTTCATACAGCATTCTTCACCCAGTGGTGGAGTTATATAGCTTGCTGTTTATTAAAACAGTGTCTCTATGAGATTCTCCCATTACACAAATTTCTCGAAATACTTATTTCTCTAAATAGTTCATGTACTTAGTTAGCCATGTGAGTCTCATAATGATAGTAAGATCTCCTCAAAAAATGGAAATTGTATTATGTGTGATTTAATATGTAGATATTTTTAAAACATGTTCATTAATTGTCCATGTGGCTATGTTTTTTACTATAGGGGAGAATAATTTCCCATGGAGTGTATATTGCCAGTAGCAAAAAGTTCTTTGAAATGTAAATTAGTGTTCATCACCATGCCTTTGAGCCCAAATATTTTGGTGGGAATACATCTATGAAATTATAATAGAAGTCAATAGGGAAAAAATGTATAATACATTTCTATTATATGTCAAATATATCTTAAAAATGCCAAAAATAGTCATAATGATTTTTTAAAAGAGAAAAGGGGGGGGGAAGGAAGTAAAAAATTTAACAAAGCAAAAAGATAAAACAATGAAAGATACAGAAGAGGTTAACATGACCATCTGAAGCTGAGAGAAGACCCAATTCTATTTCACTTTGGGGATCTCACTGAGACCCCCAAGGTGCAAGGCACTGTACAGGTAGGAAGGAAATACGAAAACAAGAAAGAGCTGTGCTTCCCAGGCTGTACAGTTTTTCAGGCATTCATTTTCTTCTCAGTCTCATTCCTCTAACTCAGGACGCATAAAGAGTATCTGATCCTTTGTAAGTATCTGGCCCTCCCCACATATTATTGGATTGTTTGAGAGTTAATGAGAGGCTTCAGAGGAGAAATTAAAACATTCACAAGAGTCGTCCCTTGGTCAGATGCTCTGGCACAGTGATTGAGTTTTCTGTTGCATTTGCATGGCAAACCCTCTCTGGGTTGTTTGTGAGTTTGTCTCCTCAGTAAGAAGAATCTCATTGTGCCACCCACTAAGCACGCACTTGCTAATCACTGTTAATTGCCTGCAATTGAGATCAGCAGCCTGTTCACAGAGTGCAGGGATGGGCACTTAACTCATTGGCACTGAGGTTTCCTGTGCGCCCATTTCCACTAATGGATCGTTTGTCCTGGAAATGGGAAGTCGCAGCATCAATCACATAAACCAGACTCAGTAGGCAGAAATGTTTACTTTCCTCTTCACCTCCAGAGGCAGGGGGCAATGCAGACCACCCCTTGCATCTGGCCAGAAGGTGGGCAGCCTTTGTGGAGGGCCAAAGTTCCTCACTCCCCCCCCCCCAGTAGAGCTCAAGAAAAAGGAACTCGTAGAGAGGAAAACATTCTGAAACAGAGAGAATGATAAAAGACCTAAAGCTTCACTGTCATCTTTTTGTTTTCAGATTCCCTGTCAACATGCCATAGCACTGTAAGAAAGTCGAAGGATACCTCCAGAGATAACAGAAGTGGCAGGACACCTTCATAATTGTTGCAAACATCGCTTGCTCCTAAGAGAACAGTATCATTGTAAATAAAGAGACAAAAGTCATCCTAATCAGAGACTATTGACAGCGTATAGATCAGATACAGAAGGGATAGAGACTCAATGCCTTCCACCACCAATCCCCATGCCTGTCTTCCTACAGAGCTCAGAAGAGATACAACAGACTCTGTGTTCAATGTGATTTCTCTCTTCTTGCAGTCGCAGTACGTATGTCCAATACTGACACTCCTTAAAAAGGGAAATTCTCTGAGAATTTGTTAGATCTCTTGCATACTGTGTCCAGTAAATCCTATTCCCTAAAATTCCAAACCATCTTACTTTCACTTCCTATGATTACTATTTATCATGAAATCTTCTTGTTTCAGGGTATTAAGCATTTTTCTGACACTAGTCAAAATATAAGGAAGATTTTATTCACAACTATTGCAACTGATGTCAAGATTATTATGGTAGGGAAGAGAGATCAGGGTGAACCCCAAGAAAACTGGGGGTTAAAGACAATGAGCAGAAGGAGGGTCAGTGGACAGAAAATTACTAAGAGGAGTCAGTCTTACTAAGCCAGCTGCTATGGTTTGACTGTGTCCCCCAGAAATTTATATGTTGAGTTGTATTGAACCTTGTAACAATCTGAGAGGGTAGAGACTTAATCTGGTCTTGGTATTGAAATGGGGGCCTTTAGGAGGTGACTGAGGTTTGATAAAATTGTTAAGGCAGGATCCCCCCATCACTGACTTTCAGTAGCTTTATAAGCCCAGATGCATGGACACACAGGCCCTGCTCTTTTTCTGTCTCTCCATGTGATGGCTTGTACCACCCCAGGTCTCCTCTGAGTCCCCCTGATAGGAAGACAATGCAGAGAATTCAGCAATGCAGCACATTGACCTTGGACCTCCAAAATTGTCCATTAACTAAACCTTGATTCTTTATAAATTACCCAGACTCAGGCATCTCTGATATTAGCAACAAACAACAGACTAAAACACCAATTTAACAGGATTCTTGTGGAAGCCAGGCCAGCATGAACAGTTATCAATGGTTGGGGAGAGGGGCAAAATTCTTGGTAAGCTTGGCAAACTGACCTATGGGATTTTGCTAAAAGTGGATTCAAAAGGCCAAAGACACAGTCCAAGGATGAAACCTAGAGAACAACAACAAAAGGTTCAGAGGAGTCTGACAAAACTTGGGTCAAGAACAGAATCTTTGTCAAAAAGAACCAGTGACCCTCATAATAGGTCACTGTGTTTACAAGTTACAAAGTTTAAAAGCAAGTTCCTTAGAATTAACTGGTTTATTGGGGTTTTCTAAATCAACAAGCCAGATGCGAAGATGGGAAGAAAAATTGACTTTAGTTTGGATTTATAAAATAGGTTATCTATTTTTGTACTGATAAGTTAGTATTCTTTGTATTGCTTCTTCTTTCCTTCCCTATTAACCACATCCAATCTATGGAGATGTTTCTCTCTCCCTCCAACTCTTGTCATAATTCCCTTCATACATCAGCCTGTCTTCTGTCATTCCTTGCAGCTTCTTTGATTTTCAGTGCTTTTCTTTCACCACCTAAACAATTGTATTTGCACCTGTTTGCCCCAATCATTTATGTTAGATTTTACATCAATTTTAAAAGGTTCTTTGACTCAATCAGGTTATTGAAACGAGAGTCTACAGTATTTTTGTTCCTTCTTGAATTCTGTTCCTTGTTCCTATTCTAGCCAATATAAAAGTATTCTGTTAAAAACCTTGATATCTATCGACCAATCGATAGATAAATCTTTTCTTCAAGGCAAAGTACACAAACAGTATTTAGATATGATTCTTCTATTCTTGTTGACTCAAGACATTGAAACTATGGCTACTTTTGCATGGTTTATAGAGGTTATAGAAAAAGAAAAAAGACTTCCATATACAATGAGAGTCTAGAGTCTGAAAACTTCTTCTAAGACAGTAGGCCCTATAAGAGTTTTTGCTTTCTTTTTTCAGATTTATAACACAATGGTTTGTGGCATATTATTATTTATTATTATTATTATTATTTTTAGAGAGATTTTGCTATAGGGCATGTGCGCTCGTCAGAGAGACCAAGAAAGACAGAAAGCAAACAATCACATCCTGTGGGGATAGCCACACTGCTATCCTTTCTCTTCCATTCTTCTCTTGGGATTCTAGGCATGCACTCATATGTAACCAGCATAAGTTCTAAGCCACCGGTCTGAGATTCAAACCTCAGCTTACTATGTGGGAGTCCAGAGATGTAACCATTACATCATCTGCTGGTCCCTATGTTATTTTTAATTATCAGCCAATGTCCTCAGTTTTTATGTTTTTATTCCCTTCATCTCTACAACCTCATGTCTGATAATATTCTTTTCTCTACTCTATGCACCCAAGCTTGAGTTTGAGTTTGGAGAAATATCAATGTTCCCAAATGGTATTGTACTGTACATCTAATGGTGCTCACTTTTCCAACAAATCAGTTGGCATTTTAGATTGATCTATTCCCATATCTGTAGATCTAGTTTGTATAGATATATATGTGTGATATATTATTCTTTCATTTGTATATGTAACAATGGTGCTAAGTTGGACATTTGCGCTGTTTCAAACTCTTCACCATGACAAACAGGGCACTGATAGACATCCTTATCAAGGGTTCTTTGGGTAACTAAAGTTTCTCTTATGTGTAAAACCTTCTGGGAAGTAGAATATGCATATTTTATTTTACTAAATGTTCAAATTGGACCCTGAGTGGTTGACCCAATATCCATCCCTTCATAGAAAATGAGTTTCTATTCCTTTAAATTCTCCCTAGCACTGGATGCTGCTGATCTTTCAAGTTTAACCCTTCTGTTTACTAAACAAAATTATGCCTCAGTTTAATTTTTATTCTTGAATACTAATAATTTTTAACATTTTTCTTTTTCTTTTTTTAGGGTTTTTGTTTGTTTTCTTTTTTCCATAGGGTGTGTGTGCTCATCAGAAACAGATATGTAAGTTAATACAACATTCTTTGCCTACACTAGGTCATCCGCATCTTGGATATCTAGTTCTCATTGGGTTACCCTCAAGAATTAAGAGTTGGGGCAAGGGGAAACTGGTGTGCTTTTTATTAAGTAAGCAATAATAATTAATCTGGTAGGCTCCAGAAGATTGTGTAGACATCTAAAAAATATTAATGAATATAGATTTAAAAATGTAACAGACAAACTACCAGGTAAGAACAGAATGGGATTTTCTTGACACAAGCAAAGCGAGCTATGCAAAACCATCCCTGATCCTCAAATTCAATGAGAAGACTTAGAATTACCCTGTTTAAAATTTAGAGTAAGGTAATGATGTCTAGCTCTACAACTATTCAATTCAATAGAACAATTAATTAGGCATGGCCCATATACTATTTTAGGCTCATTATAAGTATTAAGTGATTTAATCGTCACAAGAACCAATGAGGTAGTATGAGCACTTACTTCATAATGCAGATGAAAATATTTGAGACTTAAAGAAGTAAAATATTTTGTTCAAGATTGTAGAGTCTCAAAGTGTCAGCATCAGAAAGTGTATGGGGGAAATTTGGTTCCTGAGTTCATGCTTGTAATGCTAATTTACATGAGAGAGAGAGAGAAAGTGAGAAATCACCTCTCCCAGGGAGGTTGGCCATGTCACAATCATTTTCAGTCTTTTCTCAGGATTTGGGACACACATATACATGAGTCTGGTGTGATTTTCAAGCCTCCATGTCCAGGACTCAAACTACACAACCAGCCACTTTATTCCCTTCATCTCTACAACCTCATGTCTGATAATATTCTTTTCTCTACTCTATGCACCCAAGCTTGAGTTTGAGTTTGGAGAAATATCAATGTTCCCAAATGGTATTGTACTGTACATCTAATGGTGCTCACTTTTCCAACAAATCAGTTGGCATTTTAGATTGATCTATTCCCATATCTGTAGATCTAGTTTGTATAGATATATATGTGTGATATATTATTCTTTCATTTGTATATGTAACAATGGTGCTAAGTTGGACATTTGCGCTGTTTCAAACTCTTCACCATGACAAACAGGGCACTGATAGACATCCTTATCAAGGGTTCTTTGGGTAACTAAAGTTTCTCTTATGTGTAAAACCTTCTGGGAAGTAGAATATGCATATTTTATTTTACTAAATGTTCAAATTGGACCCTGAGTGGTTGACCCAATATCCATCCCTTCATAGAAAATGAGTTTCTATTCCTTTAAATTCTCCCTAGCACTGGATGCTGCTGATCTTTCAAGTTTAACCCTTCTGTTTACTAAACAAAATTATGCCTCAGTTTAATTTTTATTCTTGAATACTAATAATTTTTAACATTTTTCTTTTTCTTTTTTTAGGGTTTTTGTTTGTTTTCTTTTTTCCATAGGGTGTGTGTGCTCATCAGAAACAGATATGTAAGTTAATACAACATTCTTTGCCTACACTAGGTCATCCGCATCTTGGATATCTAGTTCTCATTGGGTTACCCTCAAGAATTAAGAGTTGGGGCAAGGGGAAACTGGTGTGCTTTTTATTAAGTAAGCAATAATAATTAATCTGGTAGGCTCCAGAAGATTGTGTAGACATCTAAAAAATATTAATGAATATAGATTTAAAAATGTAACAGACAAACTACCAGGTAAGAACAGAATGGGATTTTCTTGACACAAGCAAAGCGAGCTATGCAAAACCATCCCTGATCCTCAAATTCAATGAGAAGACTTAGAATTACCCTGTTTAAAATTTAGAGTAAGGTAATGATGTCTAGCTCTACAACTATTCAATTCAATAGAACAATTAATTAGGCATGGCCCATATACTATTTTAGGCTCATTATAAGTATTAAGTGATTTAATCGTCACAAGAACCAATGAGGTAGTATGAGCACTTACTTCATAATGCAGATGAAAATATTTGAGACTTAAAGAAGTAAAATATTTTGTTCAAGATTGTAGAGTCTCAAAGTGTCAGCATCAGAAAGTGTATGGGGGAAATTTGGTTCCTGAGTTCATGCTTGTAATGCTAATTTACATGAGAGAGAGAGAGAAAGTGAGAAATCACCTCTCCCAGGGAGGTTGGCCATGTCACAATCATTTTCAGTCTTTTCTCAGGATTTGGGACACACATATACATGAGTCTGGTGTGATTTTCAAGCCTCCATGTCCAGGACTCAAACTACACAACCAGCCACATTGGATCCAGCTCCTTAACCTCCATGTCACCTGTTGGTCTGAACACTACTCTTATATAATTATTAGTTATCCAAGTTTTCCCCCTGAAAAATTATCAATTCATACCCTTTGTTCACTTTTGTATTCACTTGCCTAACAATTTCTAATTTGTAGAAGTTCTTTACATTTTCAAGCTATTAATATTTTTGTCTACATATTTTAAAAGTATATTCTTCCAGTTATGTGCTTGCTTTTTACCATGTATATATGGTATCCACTGTTAAACAGAAGTGTTTAATGCTATGGTAATCAAAAACATTTATTTTCCTCTCTGATTAGTACTTTTTGTTTCTTATTTAAAAAAATCTTCAAAGATCCAAGGTAATAGTCTTCTATTCATATTGTTCTAATAGCTGCATAACATTTCCTTTCATTTCTGAGTCTTGAGTCAATTTTTTATTTTAATTTTTATGAAGATAAAGATGAAGCCTATTTACCAAAATACCTATTAAATAATCTTTTTTCCACTTAGTTATGAAGTCACTACTCTATGCATGTGTACACAGCTATGACTGCTTTATACATATGAATATATCACACACAGTATCTGTTACCAAATTATCTAGTAAGACAGAATCTTATCAGTCAGGTAAGTTCCTCCCACTTTACTTTTATTTTTGTGGGTATAAAGGGTCTGAGCTACTCAGTGACATTTGGTCTTTCATACATTTTATTTCATTGAATTCTCAAAAACATTACATTCAATTTTGGGAGATATTTCATTATACTTTCAGATTAATTTTGGAAGAAATGGCATCTTTATAATATTAAGTGTTCTTATTTGTGAACATGTTATATTGCCACTTTTTAACTCAGCAATTATCCCCTAAGTATTCATTGCTATTATATTTGATGTTTTATTATATATTACATTTGTGGATCTTTTGCTTCTAGTATAAAGGAATACTATTGATTTCTGTAGGTAGATCTAGACTCTAGAAACTTGCTAAACTATTTCATTATTATAGTGTGTTAATAATAAAAATAACAGTTTAGTGTTCTTTCTTCAAATCTTTCATGAGAAGGAAAACACCAACTATATGCATGCCCAAGGTCCCAAGTGGAGAATAGAGAAGGGACTGTGATGTGACCATCCCCCCTGGGAGTGATTTCTCACTTTTTGTCTCTCTGCCTCTGTCTCCAGTAAGCATATGCTCCCTATAGCAAAAATCTCTCTAAAACAAATAAATAAATAAAATTGTACCCTAAGAAATAAATAGAACAGTTCTTACTTCATCAAGAAAGTCTTCTAGGAAAAGAAAATGTCACAGTCATCAGTTGAGATGCTTTTTAGTTTTCCTTTTAACTGTAATTTGATAGATAGTAGTTTATAAAGCTTTCTAATTTAGAAGAAGTTCTAAATGTCAGAAGTTTTGCTATAAATTACATATTCCTCCTTGTTGCATAAAAGCTATCTTTCTTAATTTTTTTCAAATCTCTTAAAGTGCTTTGATTCCTTGTGTGTTGTCATTTAAACAATTTTGTTTCTCCTAGGCTTTCACATATCAACCCCATTATCACCTTAGTCATCTTTGGAGAAGGGAAAAGCAAAGCAAAGATATAAAATAGAGACAACAAAGTTCATTGTCACTTCTGTGCCTTGATGGCATTGGAAAGCCAATTGGAAAACCCTAAATTAGTTGATAAATTGTAGAACCCAAAAAATCGGCACAGTTTCATTTGACTTAATTAAGTACTTCCTTTCCTGGGTACATGAACAGGGAAAGGAAGTTTGTCCTCATCTTCTTCATTGATAACCTTGTGAATTTCTTTTTCCTTACACTTAGACAATGTGGTTGGTGATTTCCTTCTCAGATCAAAACTCTTTGCTTAGATGTCCATCACATTATAGCTTTCTGTTCAGAATAGGAGTCAAAGTATGATTACATAATGTGTACCATCAAAGTAAATAGGGAGAAAAGTACTTAACTATTAATGGTGTATGTGTTTCAAAATTCTGGAAAGTGTCAGACATTTAAAAAAAATGTATATTCTCTCCAGGCAACCCTGATTGCATTTTAAATTTATCTGTGGAAACTTTTCAAACTATACAAGTAATTCTGTAGAAAAAAGTTTGAGAATAATTCTCACTGATTATTCAATAGAGCTAGAATAAAATCTAGATTCTGTATAATCTTTTTTTAAACTTCATAGATGGTGGTAAAGTAAAACAGTTTAAACATGTTTTTTGGAAGGGATGTTTTTTAAGAGGTTTTTGCTATAGGGTTCTTGCACTCACCAGAGAGAGAGGAAGAGAGAGAGACAGAGAGACAGAAAGTGAGATGGCCACACTGCAATCCCTTCTCCATTCTCCTCTCAGAATTTTGGGTACGTGCACACACATGTGCCCGGCATGAGTCTTAAGTCACCAGATCTGGGACTCAAATCACAGTCAACTGCATGGGAGTCCAACAATGTAACCATTACACAATCTGCTGGTCTCTGATGGGATTTTATGTATCATTCTCCAGCCTACCTACATATCCAATTTTTGAAACAATCTGTAACACCCTATCATGTTTTCTAGCATATATTGTATCCCCTCATTGACGGTGAACTCACTTTCCAAAGCTACCTCTTGTAACTTCAAAGAGACCAGAGTGTAGGAAAGTTTTCTTATGGAAACTTCCAGAAATTGGTCTCGAGTTTTCCTAATGGAACCATTTAAAAATAGTTCAAATCATTTCACCGAGATGGCCTTTCAAATATTTCAGGTAGATTCTCTTCCAAGAGACCCAATTCCAGGCCCCCGTGCTTCATTTCCTCAACCTACTTCTAGTGGCAGTAGAAATCCAATCACTTTCCCCAATCTTGTTCCTGCCCTCTGAACATGTAACAACTGCATTCCAAAGGCAACACGAGAACAGATGAAATCCTTCATAAAAAAATATTTCAAGAAACTAGGAAATGAAAACTATTTTTCCCTCAATCTAGATGCCATGCTTCAGTGAATGTATTTCCTTATTTTTTAGACTCTGTGGTATCTGTGTCACAAAAATAGGTTACATGCAACACAAGTAACATAAAATTCCTAAATCAAGAAGCCATTTTTTAGAAATGTACACTACCAGTCAACTTTTGGTCTTAAGAGAAGATGTTCTATTAATCATTAGAAATACCTATCCATTAGAATTCATTTATTGTTACCTACTTTTCATTTGGATTCTGTCATTATTTGTAGCTACTCTTCCTCTGCTTTCATGCTACCCTTGTATTCATTCCCATCATCAGTGAAAGTGCTCAAGAGGAGTCAGGCAAGGAGCCTGGCCACTAACACCAGAGATGATCCTTTGAGCTCACCTGAGTTCTTTGACTTTCAGCTTGTTTCGATACCAGTAGTTAATTTTCTTTAGATTCTTGTCCATAGTTTTCCACTATGTGTGGAAACACTATTTGTGTTTCAGATGAACACAAAAACCACTATCCAAACACTGTGGTCCAAATACGCTAAGCCTACTGTACTAGCCACACAACTTTTCTATGAAAAAAGCAAACGAGGTCAGTGTGGCCTGACTTGCTTCTACTAATTGTTAATGCTTTCTGAAAAATGCTATTTTCTACTCAGATAACAAACCATCCCTTGAATACCTTCTCCAAAAATCGTACTCAAATTTAATGGTGAAAATCAACCCATCTATATCAGCTATCCCCATGACTCTTACAGAGTTCACCATAGTTTATTATTACTTATATATCCATTACTAAAGGCAAGAATTATATCTAAGGATAGTGCCTGATATAGGAAATAGATGTAGAATGAAAAAATGAAGATTCTTCACTTGTTTGGAGTGATTACATTAAAGGCACTGGCAGGACTTCAGGTGATAGATACAGCAGAGTCCACAATGGTCTCACAATTTCTGCCTTTTGGTACTTACACTTTTCAGTGTCTCCTTTCTGTTGAGTGGGCATGGGACATATGAGTTTATTCTAACTGGATACAACAAAAGTGATCAAATGTATGTGATTCCAAGTACACTATTATATTAAATAAAGTTGCAATACTAAACCTGTGCAGATACTCCTCCTTCCTTGCTGGTTTTGAGGAAGTAAGAAACCATCCTGGAAAGATCCACATGGGAATGAACTGAGAGCAGTGCCTAACCAACAGTCAGGAAGAAACTGAAGCCCCCAGTCTAACAACTCACAAGGAATCAAATGTTGCTAGTAACTATGTGATCTTGGAAACAAACTCTTTTCCAATCAACCCTCAGATGAGACCACAGTCCACAGACTCCCTGACTAGGTCTTCGAGATGATCAGCTAAGCTCTGCCCAGACTTCTAACCTGCAGAAAATAGAAAGTTATAAATATACACTTCTCAACTTAAATTCTATTTTGAACCAAAGCATCCAGTGATTCTGATATTTTGCTGGTTGAGAATACCTGATATAAATGAACAATTTTAAAGTAAACATTTTAAAATAAAATTATGTAAGTGTATGTTTCTTCTTTATTATCACAGAACTAATCATTGGTAGAGCCACACTAAGGTTAGCCTTCACACTAACTTTTATCCAAATCCTCTGCACACATTTATCCTGACTCCTCAAACATGCAGAGGACCTCACTCAACAGAAAAAGAAAATTGGCTTTGCCACATCTGCCCTGTATTCCTACTATATTCATTCTTCTTGAAATAAATCTAGCCGATGTCTTCATCACTCACTTACTACATGCTCTAAGACTTCATTAAATGCATTCACTAAAATACTCATAGTCTCTTATAATCCCGAGTATCAAGTCCACCTTGCTCTTTTTCCTGTTAAAAGGCCACATCTATAAATGATAATAAGGAAAGGACAGAGACAAAGATAAAGAATGACAATCACTATCCTGGACCAACCTTTTTGGTTAGCTCATGGCTCCTTAACCCGATCCATAGAAGGCACTAAAGCAGAGAGAAACTGGCATCAAATCCCAGGGTTTACTTCATAGCTGACTTTACCACCCCATCCCCTTGCTCTCCAGTGATTAGAGTAAACTTTGTTTCACATGCTTAAACCTGCCCAAGAATAAAGGGCTAGGAGGAACTTGGTGTCTATCATTCAGTCCTACAAAACTATCAACACTATAAAAACAGGACTGACAGACGACTAGATAAACTACAGCACATCCAGACAATGGAATGTAGTTGAGAGCTAAGTGAGTAAGTAACTCTCAATCAATGAAAAGACGTGGTAAAACCTTAAATGTACCTTCTTAAAGCTCCTGTGGAAAAGTCATGCATTATAAACCCAACTGTATGGCATTCTGGGAAAGGCAAAACAATGGAGACTTTCAAAAAAATTCATGGTTGCCATGGATTGGGGTTGAGAAGGATGATTAGATGGAGGATAGAGAATTTTTGAAGCAGTAAAAATATTTTGTGAATCTATAATAGTACCTTATGTTATAATACTTTTGTCCAAACCTGTGGAATATACAACACTAAGAATGAACCCTCATACAAACAATAGACTTAGGTATTTACAATGTGTCAACATAAATTCATCAGTTATAACAAATGTTCTGTTCTGGTAAGAGAATATTGAAAGTGGAGCAGCTAGGTATATATAGGGGCAGAAGTTGTACAGAATATCTCTGTACTTTTAACTTTACTGTGAATCTAAAGCTGCTCTTAAAATATTAGACCTTTGTGGGGAGGACAACAAACACAAAAACAAGATCATGTATGAGCTAGACCAGGAACATATAATCTAGACATCTTTCCTAGCAGGCGAGGTTTCTTATTTTCCTACTCTGGGGTATTCCTGTGTTCTGGGGCCTCCAGCAGCTTGGGGAGAAGGGTTCAGACTTACCATAGTCCACTGTAGAGAGGTCTTCAAAAGTCTGTGGGAATGTGGTTTATGAAAAAAACTGCATGAATTTCAAGCTTTCTTTGCACCAAAATAAATACCTCTTTAACTCCATTTTCCTACATTTTAAAACTTTTTGAAGTCCCCTCCTATTAAGACAATATTCTTCCAAGTACACGTTCATTCATTCTTTGGCTAGAAAATAACGTAATAAATCTCTTATTTAAGTAACAGTTGGTAAAGATTGTTAACCTTGATATTTGTAATACTGGATGGATCAGAAGAGAGGGAATAAATGAAATTTAAGATCGTAACCTGATCCCTTCACAGCCAGACAGAAGCCAGGGGAGCAAACACTGCCAGAAGAATAAAATGTTCTAAATGAATATAAAGGGCAGGAGAGAAACTGATTTCAGAAATGTCCACAGAGTGCATTCAGGGTGGGATTTATTCCCAACCAATTGTACATTCAGTTTTCGCTTTTCCCTGAAGATTCCTTCTGCAAGTTGTATTGAAGGATGCCTATCAGTATTCCACTGACAGACACACGTCTCCACATTTTTTGCTATTTTGTTCACATTTATCTTAAGAATCTTGGTCTCCTTGGGCTATCTGTAACCTCTTGGTCTTGATTCCAGAACCACCTTTCTTATCTGAGATGATAGATTTTGAGTGCATCTAGGTCATCTCTGCTTATCATATAATATCCTTGCCTCTGGCATGCACCTGCCTTTCTTGTAAAACAATCTTTTCTGCACTTTCTCTTAGGTCCCTTATACATGCCCCTGGTTTTAAACACATCCATGCTGTGCATGTTAACTCCTTCCCACCACCTCAGTTCATACCCTTCAATGAGCGCCTTCTGAAAACCCTTTTTGTATCCCAAAGCAAGAGCCTCAGAAGTTACACTGAGAAAAGTTCCAGTTTTACCAATGTCTATTGCTATAGGGATGCTTCTTCTCCTGATATCTCTCTGATACCTACCCTCTCAGCTTCCCTCAAAGAGATAAGCTGTTCTATTAACAAACAGGGCACGCTGTCTCCAAATTGAACTGTATTTCCACTCATTAAATGTGGTTCCCTTTACTGGAGAATTCATATTTGAAGTGAAAGCTTCCTTCTAAACTTATAATCACTGTTTCCCTTTAAAATCACTCATCAGCTGTCATTAAAATGAAAATTACCCCCCAAGACCTCTGCTTGCTTGCTTTGTCCCAAGGCCTACATGTGCCCCAATTTTTTTTTTTGAGAGGTTTTTTTTTTTTTTTTTGGCTATAGGGTGGGGCCCCTCACC
>NW_006203745.1:1276004-1276814 GCF_000334495.1 Tupaia belangeri chinensis | reverse complement strand
TCGTTTCTTTCTTTGTCCCAAGGCCCTCATGGGCCCCAATTTTTTTTTTTGAGAGGTTTTTTTTTTTTTTTTTTGGCTATAGGGTGCGTGCACTCACCAGACAGAGAGAGACAGAGAGACAGAAAGCGAGAAATCACCCCCCAGGGGGGATGGCCATGCCACAATCCCTTCTCTCCATTCTCCTCTTGGGATCTTGGGCATGCACGCACACGCACCTGGCGTGAGTTTTAAGCCACTGGGTCGGGGATGTGAACCATGTTCGACTACATGGGAGTTCAGCGACATAGCCATTACACTAACTGCTGGTCCCTGTGCCCCAAATTTTTGATGGAACCTAAGTGCATCTCGAAGGATACATACCATATAGCATCACCTTTCTCAGATATTTCTGATTTTTCCTTTGAATGATCATTTGGAAAAACAATTTCCAACTCTCTTATATTACTCCATTTTTCCTTGATAGGGGAAACTGCTTTTTGTCACTAATGGTTTAAAAATATAGTAAGTTCTTATTAAAAACTGTAACATATCAATAGCTAAATGCAAGATCCTGTAGAACACCACACTAGATTGAATATATAAAAAGAATTTTCCAACAGGGAAAAGTAAGTAACAGATAAGATTTTTTTCATTTTAAATAAGTTCACTTAACAACTCAGAGCCTTCTAGCCCAAAACAATGGACGATGTAAAGCATCCATTTGATAGTGCTAGGAGCCAGCCTATTCCAGCGCAACAGCAAGGAGCCTGTGCATTTACCAGCATCTGCAGAAAAAAAAAAAAAAAAAAAAAAAGGCAAGCAGAGAAAATA
>NW_006203745.1:1238216-1275270 GCF_000334495.1 Tupaia belangeri chinensis | reverse complement strand
AAAAAAAAAAAAAAAAAAAAAGAGGCAAGCAGAGAAAATAAGCAGGAACATGAGAGTTTATGTCCCCTGGTTTCTCTTTCCTATCCTTCAGGTGACCCCGAGAGTCACATCACAGACAGCAGTTCCATCAAGATTAGGCTGCTCCTGCTTCGTGAATGTGGCATACATGGAAAAAGTTCGAAATCTGCACCTTAATAACCAAACAAATCCAATTACGTACCAGCAAGTTTAATGCCTTTCCAAGATTGAAGTAGCTCACTAAACCTCAGCCAGTAAAGAGCCAGGGAGCATGTTTATTTATTTATACCATGCCTCCCTCCAAATAGGATTTGAGGCAGCTCAGTGAGCATGTTAATAATGCTTATTCTCAAGCCCCTATTTACTGTGTTGTGCCGTGGCAGGTATCATTACCCCTGTTTGCTCTTAGAAAATCTGACTGTGGGAAGGGTGATTTGCTTATTTGGGGAATTTTCTGAAATTCACAAGGGCTTTTTGGGGTTTGGCTTTCTCTACTCACATGCGGTGTATGAGAGAGAGAGGGAGGGAAAGAACCCTAACTTTGGAGTGAAGCTACTCTGGAAAGGCAAGCAAGATGCACATACAGGTTCAGGGGTCCCCAGATAAGAGTGATGGCAAAGGCCAGTGCTCATAGGAGGTCTTGGTCCGGAAACGAGACTTCTCAGTATTGGTGACTAGGGCACTATGGAGTCTGAAAACCTCTGTTGTCTAGAAACATGTATTGCCCATGCCTCTGGATGAGAATTCAGGTCCAGAGACAAAAAGCACTTCTGAGACCCCCTGGGTACCAGGGATGGTACCAGGTGTTTTATTTCCTTATTATTATTAATTTTTTTAGATGTTTTTGCCTTAAGGTGTACACGCTCGCCAGAGAAAGAGAGAGACGGAGACAGTGAGAGGGAAGGTGAGAAATCACTGCCCCAAGGAAAGACGGCCATGCCATAATCCCTTCTCCTTTTTCCTCCTGAGATCTTGGGCACACACACATGCACCCCGTGTGAGTTTCAAGCCACTGGGTCCAGGACACGAACCATAGTCCACCATGTGGGAGTCCAGTGACATAACTGCTATACCATCTGCTGGCTCCAAGTGCCAGGCATTTAACATGTAAAGTTTCAACACACTCCTGTAGGAAACCTGTGAGATTATTGTTCCCCTTGTGTAGGGGAGGCAGCTGCTGCCAGAAGGGGAGCTAATTTGTCAAAGGCAGCCGTAAGTGAGAAAAAGAGCTGAAGCCTGCATCTGCAGTCTTACCTCGGTACCAGCAAGAAACCTCAGCCCTTCCACTGTATTTAGGATACTATCGGCGCAAGGCTAGTGTCTGCTGGGGGACTGACCCAAAAACATTAAAACGACCCGCTCAATAGATATTGACTGAGCGCCTACTACGTGACAGACACTATACATCAACACGGTATAAATTCCACACTAAAAACTACAATCGCAATGTAAATTAGCTTTAATCTATGAAAATGAAATTAGGCCAGCAGGGAGGCCATAAAATGAACCTATTAAAACACATCCCGTAAGAGGAAAAGCAAGCAGGAAAAATGAGGTGAAGAAATGATGAGATAATGTAATATTAAAATTGGCTCCTGTTCTCCTAAAATACTTTTAAGATTTTACTGCAAAATTACACAGTCATCAGGAATATGCCATGTTTTTTAAAGACTTTCTCACTTGGGTCAGTACATAAATAATAATCCACGTTTAAAAATGCATGACTATTCATTAAACCATTGACCACTTCCAGCCTATTGAGTACATAAGTATTTTAAAAATTACTTTAATACATATTTACCCAATAGACCAGAAAAGTTCCTTGAGTACATGATGTGCATTTTAAAAGCTGCCTACATAAGGAGTTATCTGATCCAAGCCAGTGTGCTGCCAACTACATAATATGCATTTTAAAGAACAACCTAATTATGTGCTTACCCAAGAGAACAAAGTTAATACTGAGGGTCAATAATTATTACCTTCTTTTACTACCTTTTATTCTTTTCTGTCAAATAAAACAGGAGGAAAAAAAGTTTATATCTGCTTTCTTATCTATTGTCTCTTGACAACCAGTATCCAATGATTTTTTTTTTCACTCTCACCTTCAAAATAAACGAAAAAGAAATTAAGGAGGAGGAAAGAGTAGGAAGGAGAAAGGGGAGGAGAGACAAAGGAAAAATTAAAAAGGAAAAGAAAAGAGAGAAAATAAACTATGTGTAATTAAAATTAAATGCCTGGCGTATTGCAAATGTAGAATGCCAAAAATCGACCCTTTAATATATAATACATTATTTTCTCTCTGCCTACTAATAGTTTAACCTATATACTCTTCATTTCTAAAACGTTCTAGTCCTGTCTATGTACTCTACTTTTATAGAAATATGGTTACCTTGCTCCTTGGCGTGACATAATGACATACAGTCCTGTCTTCACTTACACAGAAGTATGAAAGTCCTATGCTGTCTGCGTCATGGAGTCTGTTTTCATTGACATGAAGTGAGGAGCTTCTCAACCGATAATTCACTCCTGTTCACACAAATCAAAAACAAAAACTATTTTCAACACGAGGATTGACTCATTACTTTCTCTACTCACTGGCCTCATTTTGCCATACTGTCAATCATATCACTTCACCTGTAAGGGGACTGGATAGACCAAGGATAGTTTCTTTACAGGGATAACTTCCTCCCTTAATTTCTGGTGATGAAGAACCATTCATTTAACTCTGATGAATACAGTCGAAATGGAAATACCACTTAGTATTTAAGTAGTAGATGTCAGCTCCTTATGAAGCAGTGGGTTAGATGTCTGTGAACACAAGTGGCTATTGTAAACACTACTCCTAAGTGTTACTCTCTATCATTACCGACTGTGGACAGCTAACTCAATAATAATATTTGTTTCATTTTTAAAAATTCACTTTGAATAAAGGTTTACTTGCTCTCTTTACCAGCACTTCCCCATCCCTAAATCAATTACATTCTATCTACAGAAATAAAAAAGGATTCAGAAATATTTCACTATTTCTAATTCAGTCTTAAGAACTGTACTCCTAAATAGTTTCATTTCCATCAGCCTGGTAAGATGAATTCAGATTTGTCAAGGATGGACTGAAAATACCAGAATTGAGTGTGTTTATAAATTCATTGATAATTTCTTATTTATCCATTTTCATTTTCTAATCATAATTGAATACCTGAAGAATACCCCAGAGATTCAAAAGCTGGTGGGAAGTTTTTAAATACACTTGGCAATTTTAGAGAGGCAGGAAGAAGTTTTAGAAGAAACTAAGTGGAATAAAATTAAAGCAATGTTTATTTACTATCAGCACAGTAATTAAAATATAATTAATATTTATGAAAATATTTCTAATAGCAAAAAAAAGTATGTCTAAACTCCCCCATGACTGTACTAATAAGCTGAGTGACTCAACTTAGTCTACTAAAGTTTCCCACTCTCCAGCTACAAGACAAACAAGTATAACTAACAGTATTTTATAAACATGGAGTCATTATTTTTATTATGGATGTAAATATAGCTATACAGCAAATAACTAGGTAATTTTTTAAAAAGATGGCCACCATTATAAATCAAAATCCACCACCCTCTTGGTACATGGATCAGTTTGCTTTAGACATAGCACTGTCTATGAGCCATAAACTTATTAGAAGATCAGGTTCATTTTCTCATTTAGTAATAGATCCAAGATGCAAACTAAAAGTTTGAGCAAACTAGAAAGAAAACATCAAGTTTCCAGACTGTATAATATGTTTACTATATTTATAAATTCCTGAGAAATATACCACTACCTCTTGATTAAATGCATGCTTTTCTATTTTACTAATAACTGTTAAAATCAATTTTGTAATTTTATCAAATTAATTTTTTCCATAATTGGATTCAGTTTGCCAAAGGAGACACACCAGAATCTAACTGGATGAATTTTCTGTCCTCATCTGAGTTGAATTGGTATTAGGATGGCCTTTTCTCTGTCCTCAATGCCCAGATACACCTTCAAGAATTAGAATAGTATTGCAAGCACATTTTAAAGCCCTGTGGTCCAAGTTCCTCTTTGCTGCATAAACCAGTCACCTATCTGAAATAACCACAAGAAACTAGACTCCACTGTCAATTTTGCCTGTCTTATTTTAAAGTGGACTCAAAGGTGAGAAGCAGATGTAGATTCAAAGTTCAATATCTGTCTGGCTACAACTTCCCCAGACAAATGACCTATTGACTAACTCATAGGTAAATTCCCATCAATAGTTTCAAATTCCACATAATCTCAAAGGACACTTAATCCATTCATTTTTGTTTTGCTTAGCATCTGTGGTAGACACAGCAGGATTTAGAGACTTGATTAGACTAATGGTGGTTAGTTATAATGGTGGTTAGAGAAAACGCTATTATTTGTTTGGTAGAATTCATATGACACATTGCTTTGGTAGTTAATATCATAGATTTGTGTATGAGAATTTGGACTGTTCAGAGGATTCTGTTTGGTCACGGATGATTAAATCTACTTGGTTAAACAATTTCACTGGCTTCCATATTTAGCTACTTTAACAAAGGCTGATTCTCTGTATATTTAGCACCTACTGTTGTCTATTCATTGTTTTCCATTTATACTCCAAAATCAAAACCTTGTTAGAAATGAGAACAAAGAAAACTTCAAGTTCTTATCAGAACTCACATTAATGAATTTGAGATGGCCAATTGTGGCTTAATTGCCTTTGAGCAGTTACAGAATTGCCACTTATGCATTTTCTTACTGCTGATAGGATCCTAATACTGACAACTGAAATTGTTTCAAACAAGATCGTGCAATTTGGTTCTGCTTTTTTTTTCCTTCTAGATTTGTAAGTGTGGCAGTAATTATCTTTTGCATGAGGTTAAATTTATAGATTAGTGACTATGTATTTGGGACCTCTCAAAAAGAGTACAGAGGCATGAAAAGGATAGAACTGAAGAGCAGTTCAGCCTATCCTGTCGTATCTTTGCTAAAGAAACCCTGAAAGAAGTGGGGAAATAGAGGTCCATGGCTCCAACTTCAAAACAGGGAAGGAAGATGACTGCATTAAGATTCAAAGGCTATGACTTGACAGCAGTCTAGTATGGCGGTTGGAGAGCTCTGCTCTGTGAATTGTAATCCTACCTCTACCTCCATCCTGCTGTGTGCTCTTGGGACCAAGTGTTGTAAACCTACAAGATGAGGTTATTGAAGTGTTTAATCAGTAAGGACTAGGCCAGCTGTAAAATTCTCTACTCCGTCCTGAAAGAGCAGACTCAATGAAACTGTAAAGTAGGTAAAATTTCTGGCCTACAACCTCCTTCCTAGTCTACTTTCCCTTCCTTTGAGCACATTTCCCCATGAATTCTCTCCAACCTCCAGGTCTTATTCTGGGTGAATATTTTTTCCCTCCTGGGGCAAATTGTCTGATAATTAATGTGATGTAGTTGACTAATAATCAAGATGTTAGCTGATAATGGCTAAATGACTGACTCTTCCCACAAGTAATAGCATTTTAAACATAAATGGATTCTCAAGGACTAAAACATCATGACCCAAAAGATTGAAATTATAATGATGAGATAAGAGGAAGTAGTTCACTTTTGTACGTAAGTAATCATCTACCCTTCTTATTCATAAAGCTGTCCGGACTTATGTGTCTAAAGTGAGAAGTTCTAGGAGGAAAGAGTTGAAACAATGCCTAGCATGATGGTTAGTAGCAGAGATTTTGAAAGCAAATAGACTTGAATTTCTTCTCTACCATTTTTTCACTATATAACTATGGACAAGTTATTAACCTGTCTGATCTTAAGTTTTATTATCTATTGATATAACATAGGATTAATAATGCCTATGTCATAGAATTATTCTAAATTTCCCAAATTTATTTTTAAAGAAGATAGTATATCTGGCTAAATAGGATGCATGTAACAACTGCTAACTGTCATTACCTCTTCTCTGAGAACTTTAGCAATGAACCTGTTAAAAAAATCAAGTGATGTTGGGACCAGCAGTTGGCATAATGGCTATGTCACTGGACCCCCATGTACTCAACTGTGGTTTGAGTCCTGGACCCAGTGGCTTAAACTTATGCCAGGTGCATGTGTGTGTGTGCCCAAGATCCTGAGAGGAGAATGGAGGAGAAAGGGATTGCGCTGTGGCCCTTCCACCCCGGAGGGGGGGGGGTGATTTCTCGCTGTCTCTGTTTCTCTGAGTCTCTCTCTGTCTTTCTGGTGGAAGCATGTGCACTATAGCAAAAACCTCTCAAAAAAAAAAGTCAAGTGATATTATTTTTACCTCTATGTGGCAACTCACCAAAAGCTGTTTTATAAAATGAATATACATGATAAAATTTCTGACTGTAAAATGACACTGGCTCAGCATAAGAAAATTAGTCAGATGATTTTAAAGTCACATTTAAATAATAAATTGATTGAATACTACTTTATCTGTGAAATCTAACCTTTCTTACTTTCAATGAGTAACTTGTAGTCCCTCACTAATGACAGATAATTTCACTGAGTCTTAAAATTATCTGTCCTATTTAGATCATCTTTAAATGATGGAAATAGATTGAGTAGAAATGGAAAAAGTCTGACCCCCTGCTACGAATCAAGTTAAGTACAAATGAGAAACAAATCCAAAAGAAAAGTCTTCTTGGATCTGATATTTCATTAGTCTCTGGATCCTACATCTTCTAACTACTTGGTTACACTGTTGTAGTATTACTATATTATTTAAATACTTCAATGTTTATTCAGATCTATAGCTTTTACCTTTAGATTTTTAGATCTTCCCTTTAATCCACAATGGAGGGAAAATGGAGCAATGGGCAGGAGAGTTCCCTCCACCATCAGGGCCATAGAGGAAGCCTCATTGGGGAGACCTGAATGTGCAAAGTAAGAAAGCCCTCTGCTTTCCTCCAGCTTTTTATCTTCAGAGTCCAGAGGGATCCCAAAGTGCTAGGAGTAAGCCTAACTCTCCATGCTCAGCACTGTCGTTGCCTACCGTCAAGTGAAAATGCCAAAACTGTAACTCCAGGTAAGACTGCCATCCTTTTCCCTTGCCTCAACACCGGCAATCTAGCCACTACTAGCTTTGCCACCATCAGGACAAATTCCATCATGACTTTTACTATTGTTTATGTGTTCATTCACAGAATACCCAAGTTTGCTGGTTATTCAACCTTGAAATGTCTTATTTTCCCTAAAAAACATGAAACAATGAAAAGATGACTTTCACAAGATTAACTACTATACACAGCTGCCACCCACCTGCCTATTTTCTCTTCATCGTTGTTTCATTACTACTAACTCTCTGTGCTCCAAGCTCAGGTTCTCTTTTCTGCTTTGCAATAAATGTCATGTCTTGCCTGTTTAAGAATATTGGTCCAACTTGATTTCCCCTTTTACATGCATCATCAAGGTTACTTTTTCCAGTACCTCTTTTTTTATTTTCCTTTAGCACTCCACAAAATTTCTCTGTTACTGTCCAACATGGTCTCATCATTGCTAAATTCAACAGTAAAATCTCAGTCTTCACTCTACTCAGCATCAGCATTAGACATTTTTGACCACCTATTTCTCCTTGATGTAACTTGTCGAAGTCTGCATTCACCTGTCTTCCTCATAGCTCATCAGGTACTAGTACTGTTTGCTAGTTTCTCCTCAACTCGCCAATCTCTGAAAGACAGAGAAATTTAGTGCTCAGTCCCTGGGTCTCATCTATCTTCTCTCTGCACCCAGTTCCATGGTGATTTTGCCAAGTTCCAAGTCCCCTTCACTGATGGATCCCAAGTTGATTTCCAACCAGGACCTAGTTTCCCAACTTCAAGCTGCCATTCACCCTCTTCTCAAGCATACAAAGAGGCATCTCAAGTAAAGAATACCCCAACTGAACTCCCAACCTGATCTGGTTTAATAAACCTTCTACAGTAGTCTTTCCCAGATGCTTAGGCAAAAACTTTGGCGTCACCCTTGACCTTTCTTTCTCCCTCTCACTTATACTTACTCTCACACACACACACACACACACACACACCATCCTCTCTGACAAACCCTACTAATTCTATCTTCAAAGTAAATGCAGAGTCCCCAACATTTCTTACCACCTGCATCATTTCCATTCTTACCCAAGTTATCACTGCATCTTACCTAGACTATTACAGTAGCCTCCCAAGTGGTCTCCTGTCTCTGTGAAGTCTCAACACGCAGCAGTAGGGACGCTAGGGAAACATATATGTTAAATCATATTGCTGTTCTCAAGACTCTCCGATATCTTCCATCTTACCCAGTTTAAGAGCCAGTGTGTTTATAAGGGCTTCCAGTGCCCTATAGGATCTGACTCCTGTTAAATTCTCTTCTCTCATCTCCTATAAACTCACTCCCCAGTGCTCTTGTTCTGTACAGCATCTTGTTCCTTCTCAGACTTGTCAAATGTGCTTCCACATCACAGTGTTCACACGTGCTGCCCTCATGGTCTAAAATGGTCCTCTCGCAGATAACCACAAGACTCACTCCTCACCTCCTTATGCATAGTCTTTGGTCAGGTGCTCTTCTCAGAAAGGTATCCTGTAATCACCGTATTTTCAAATGGAAATCCCAAACCTGATCTTCTATCCCATTTTACTGCCTTGCTTTTCTCAATCTAACATACTATCTGTTTTACTTACAGTCTTTATTAACTATCTGCTCCTATTAGCATAGAAGCTTCATGAGAGCAAAGACTTTTAGTTTTATTATCTGCCATCTCAGGTAGCTAAGGAAAAGCAATTTTAGACATTGAAAAGTCCTTGAATGCTTAAGAAATAGACGACATCCTCAGTTAGAGTGCTGTTATAATAATAACAAACTATGTAATGTTTACTATGTGCCTAGCACTATTTTAATGGTTTTCTATATGCTTATTTATATAATCTAATCACTCAATCTCTACAATGAACCTGTGAAATAGATATTTTCTAGATGAAGAAAATAAGGCCCAGAGAGATTAACGATGGGGTTGAGGACATGCTATTCCAAAATATGGCACTTCCATTTCCCCTCCTTCCTGAAGCAAACCATAAGAGCTAATAACTGAACTACCTCAGAAGACCTTCATTTCAGAGGGGCCCCATCGCATATGCTGAAGAAAGGTCATTATCATTGAAGCAGCAAGGATACAAAGAAAAATCTGAACATACAGGGCTAAGTTCCCCCTAGTTTCTTGCCATTAAATCATGACCCCTTGATCCAATCATGCTTCTCTTAAACTATCAACATCTTGATCAAACAACATCAAAATACACAGGTTTTGCTATTTCTTTGCCTCTTCATTTCTGAAAGCTCCTATGTTATGTAAAAACATATAAATTTATATACTTTTCTCTAGGACCAGCAGGTGGTATGGTGGTTGGGGGCATTGGACTCCCACATGGCCAACTGTAGTTTGAGTACCAGACCTGGTGGCTTGCTTTCTTACTTTCTCTCTTTCTCTCTCTCTCATTTTATTCCTCTCTTGTCAAATTAAAATAAATAAATAAATAAATGAATGAATAAAGTTAAATAATTTTTAAAGAAATTTTTCTCATTTTACTTTTCTCATTAATCTTTTGTTTAATAGACCTGTCATGAACCTAGCAATGGGAAACGAAGATTTTTATTTTCTCCTATGTAATGAAACTGCCACAATAATACATTGAACGTATGTGGATAATCAGAATCTGAACCTGAAGTTTATAGTTAACTGCTCTGGACCCTGTTTCTTCTGCTAAAATTGGAAAAACAGGGCCAGCCCCATAAAACGGTGGTTAAGCCCTGTACATAGCAACCCAGATCCCACCTGCCCAGCCATGATTGAAATCCTGGACCTAGCAGCTTGAATAACTTGCCAAGTATGTGTGCACACCTGATCAGAATCTTGATAGGATGGCGACATGGAGGAAAAAGAATTGCAGCATGGCCAGGTGCTTTTGGAGGGGTGCTTTCTCCCTCCATCTCATCTCTCTCTTTCTCTCTCTCTCTCACTCACTCTCTCTCTTTCCTATGGTGAGTACACATGCCCTCTGGCAACAAAAGAAAATAGGAAAATAAAATCATCTTTACAGGATTGTGGCAAGAATTATAGATAACATATAATGTATAAAGACAACAGCATGGTGCCTAACTCTGACATGTCAGTACATGAAAGCAGCAATTACACTGCAGCTGCTGAACACAAAGTGTGGTACAAGCAATCTGAATACCCCTTCTAAATGGAAGCACTGTTATTCAGTCTCCCAATTTATGCTTTGATTGGCCACATCATATTTAAGAGAGGCCTTCAAATCACACAATTGAGCATGAGTCTTACCTGTCTATGGAAAAAAAATTAATTGGAGCTTTGTTTTTGTTATTGTTTTCCTAACTTAGCAGAGCTTTTCTACAGACCTGCCTCTGTGTAACATAGTCGAACAATGCAGGTATATTTGTTTTTCAAGTGAAAGGGAAAAGATTTCATAAGCTCCTTGGTATTTGTTTTATTTGTCCAAGACTCTTACCTTCTCTTCATTCAAGCTTGCAGAGCTCCAGTGTGAAGAAATCTTTAAACTCCAGGCCTGCTGACTGGCGTGAGGTCCATTCCAGCAGCACAGAGGAGCCAGAAGTAAGGCTTCATATAGCAGCTCTGAATGGAAGTGGGTATAGATTGATGTCCCTATTTGTAATCCAGAGCCACAAAACACCTTCACGGCATGTGAGCTTCTGTGGGGGCTCTACTGAATTTGCATTCTGGAGAACAAACTAAAAGGTCAACAAGCATGTATATTTATAATGGTATTGGTTTTGCTAATCAATGAGGGGAAATGTTTTTTCCTTTGTAAGTAACTTCAGCTTTTCTTTGGAGAGCCTGCAGTCAACCTTAGAAAGCCTTTACGAGTTGTATTCATACTTCAATATTTTCTAAGATACTTAGGATAAAGAGTGGCCAAACTGAGAGTCTATGGGCTTTAAAATTCCAATACCAAGATTAAGGTACAATATCAAAACAGTAAGTTTTCATATCTAATGATATGAAATTAATTGGGGGGGGGATCTGTGGTATAACTGAAATAAAATACATTTTAAAAGAATACTTGGTATGAACCATACTGTGGTATAAATTCCTTAGATTTGTATTTTTTCCATTGTAAACTAAATGAAAGAATGTCAGTTTCACAAATGACAGTAATTGTCAACCACTTTTTTTAATTGCCTGGCAGTGTCTGTACTTAACAGAGACAGAGAGAAACAGAGGGAGAGAGAAAAAGCATTCCCACTGAGATATGGTCATGCCACAATCCCTTCCTCCTTTCTTCATCCTGTCAGGATTTGGGGCACACATGCACATAAACCTAGCTTGTTCTTTAGGTCATTGAAGCCAGGATTTGAACACGATGGCCATGTTCAAAACTTCCCTTAACCACTAGGTTATAGGATGCCCTGTCAACCTTTGTATCAGAATAGAGACCACAGCTGTATACAATTCTTTCTACAGTAAGAATGGATAAAGTGGTCTTTGACCTCTAACCCCCAATTCTATAGATGTAAAACTTATTAGTCATGTTATTCTGGGTTTATTAGTCCTAAAAATCTTTGCATGCCTCAAAATATATCTGAAAAAGTATATTAATAATGAGAACATCATTTTTGTAGTATAAAATCAGAGTTATTCAATAGATGTCCATTTGGCTGTTTGGGCTTTGTTGTCTGATAGGACTGCTTCCCTAAAATCCATAACCTTCATTTCAGGCAACTCTTCCTAACACCAAGCACCACACTCACACTTAACAAGGTGATGGAAATCCTAGAGCAGACAGCTTTACTGGCTCTACTGACTCTACCACTCAGTTTGCTATGATCATTACATCATCCCCTTTGCATAGTCAACCCACTCTCATGGCCCTTTAAAATTTCACATTTAGAAATTATCTTGCAGAGGGTTTAGTTCTAACTTTCCACATCCTTGCAAGATATAATAGAATCCCTTAATGTCATTAATCATATCATCTAAGCCACACTCCCACTTCTAGGAACATCTGATTACTTCTATGATTAATGTCTTCTTGCAAAGCTTAACCACCAAAATTGGCATGCACTCACCTGGCTCAGCCCCCTACTCATTTTTTTCTTCCTCAGATACTCTTAGTACTCACTCTCATCTCCTACTTTACAAATAGCGTTCAGCAAATATCAACCAGGTTAAACCAGTTTGTTGTTGTTTATTATCTCAGTAGCTTTAGATTACAAATGCCCTTCTGGTTTAAAATGGAGTTTAGACATGAGTGCCCTAGAAATCTGTTAATGGAGTAATTAACAACATATTTAGGATAGTGGGAAAAAACTAGTATTGGGTAAATAAGAAGATTAAAAAGGTTACAGGGAAAACACCCACAAGACAAAAGCTAACACTGAGATGAGTCTGAGAGATTTATAAGCTCAGACAAGTATAATAAAAAGTGTTTAGTTTCCACATATGTGTAAAATATGAACTACTGTGGATGAAGGTGATAGGCAGAGTGAGAAACTACATGAAGAGATTACTAAGTGTGGGCAAAGATAAATCAGATAAGGTAACTGTTATGAGATCATAACTGTGGTTTGCACAGGCTATCTAGGCAGAGTGACATTCTGCCATGAAGAATACATCGTAAGTTAAAGATTTATCACCCAATGTAATGTGTTTGCTTATTAGTTGAGCACAGTTGTTTTTCTATACCAAATGGCAGGTTAATATTCAAAGCATGGTAGCTGAGATCACTGTTCATTTGATAATGTATCAATATATGTTGAGTGTCATTTTTCTTTTTTTCTTTATTTTATATTCATTCACTGAACATTACAAAAAAACAAAATGCAATTTCCCATCCAGAATACACTTTTTAGTGGCTTAATCATACATGTTATCATCGACAAATAATTTTCCATTTTTTGTTTTTTGTATGTGTGTGTGTGTGCACGCGTGTGTATTGTTTTCCCCCTATTTCTCACCTTTTGCCATTTCCCACCCTCCTCCCACACTGGCTCTGGTATATGCAGTTGCTTTCTATTTCTTTTTTTCCCACATATTTTATTAATTCACAAAATATCTTAATTAATCTAACTACATTCAATGGCAAGTTCAGCTGATATATATGTACCTGTGAACACGTTTGACTTTAGGCATGAAACTCTGTGAGTAGAATGAACATACAATAAAGTGGCACCTAGCTAAGGCTATCTAGTTTACTGTGGTCATTAAAAAGATATCCTTTAATTTTTTTATTTCAAGAAAGACAATTTTATCTTTAATAAATCAAAATCTAAAAATGTTAAGAGAACTTTACTTAAGATTTACAGCCAGGAAACAGATTAGGATTCTGTTCAAATAGTAGGTACAAGGACTTGTCAACCACTCAAGAGAAGACAAAAATCCTTAAATCTAGAAAACAAAGCATAGAAAATCAGTTATGTTTCAGTCAAAAGTCATAAAATTCTATTTCACCAGTTCAGTCTCACATACTTAATCTACCTTCTGTTGTGGTCCGATCTTTTTGTTTAAATTCTGAAAGATAACATTCAACTCTAGACTTGCCCCTACGATTAAGTTGGCCATTTTCTTACTTGTTTTTGAACTCTTATTTCTGTGTCTGACTTTAGTTTTCCTGATAATACCACTCCCTTGATCCAGTCTAGTGTTGGTAAATTCTTTCAGGTTTTGTTTATCTGAGAATATTCTTGTCTTTTCTTCCCATATGATAGATAATCTTGCCGGGTATAGTATTCTTGGTTGAAATTGTTTTTCACTCAACACTTTGAATATATTTTCCCATTCTTTCCTTGCTTGCATTGTTTCCCATGAGAGGTCTGCTGTTAGCCTGATGGGATAACCTTTGTAGGTAATTTGATGTTTCTCTCTTGCCAATCTTAGTATCTTATCTTTGTCTGTGGTTTTGGTCAGTCTGGCCATAATGTGTCTTGGAGATCTTCTTGGGTTGATTCTATCTGGGGTCCTTTGTATTTCTTGGGTCTGGATCTTTGAATGCCTCTCTAGGTTTGGAAAGTTTTTTTCCAGGGTTTGATAGAATAGATTATCAATGCCCTTATTAGTCTCTTCACCTTCTGGGATACTGATTATCCAGATGTGTGGACGTTTAATGGTATCTATTATTTCTTGTATATTATTCTAATGGGGGGGGGGTGTTTTCTCAGTTCTCATGTTGGATTTTTCTAGTCCAGCCAATGGTATCTATTATTTCTTGTATATTATTCTAATGGGGGGGGGGTGTTTTCTCAGTTCTCATGTTGGATTTTTCTAGTCCAGCCATTCTGACTTCTACATCTGAGATTCAATCTTCTGTATGATCTAGTCTGCCTTTAATACTTTCAAGGAAGGTTTTGTATTATAGCCTTCATCTCTAACAGTTCCATTTGATTCTTTTTTATGGTGTTTATTTCCTCTTTCAGATCATGCAAAAACTTCCTCACCTCCTGGAATTCATTGGCTCTTTTCTCCTGCCTCTTCTGGAGTTCACTGTCTCTCTTCTCTTGCATCTCTGTTAGTTTTGTCATTATGAATATTCTAAATTCTTTATCAGACATTTCCATGAATTCCATTGTACTATCTGTGGATGAAGAAGTTATTCTTGGAAAGAGGTATTTTCTTGTGCTTCTGCTGTGACTTCTGGTCATCTTCCTAATTTCTAGAAGTTCAATCTGAGCATTCAGAGACATGCAGGAAGAGGTGATTTGCGATCTCTTTGCCATTCCATTTTTCTCCTTTTGTGCATCAGATTCAGTGGGAATTGAGGAATATGGTGACCCTAATAGTATACAGATGTTTGGCTATGGTTCACTTAGATCTGTCTAGATATTCAGTGCATGGAGGCTGAGAGCAGCAAAGTGATAAAGGTTAAAAAAAAAAAAGGATAAGAAAACAGAGAAAGAGAAAAGAGAGAGAGAGAGAGAGAGAGGAAACAAAAGGAAAATATTATTTTATTTATTTACTTTTTAAAAAGCACAAAATGAAAACTGTGGGGCACACAGGTGTACTACACAAAAGTACTAGTTCTTAGCTCCAATGGAGGAGTCAGTCTTCTTCTGAAGTCCTGCTCTTTTGCCTCTCCTAAGTGTGAGAGATAGAAGGGGATTATTAGCAGGATAAAGGAGGATCTGAGAGCCAAGAAAATACCTTATCTTAAAAAAATTTTTTAAGAAAAAAATGTATTTATTATCATCATAATATTGTTTGTATTACATTGAATCACATATAACTTTATAGTGTATTGCATGTCTTTTTCCCAAAGGAATACCATGCATATCAGTCAGTACAGAGACATTAAAATTCCCTTTTCATCATCCAATAGAAAAGAAAACATTTTTAAAAATGAAAAGACAGAGAAAGACAGAGAGAAGGATACAGGGGGCTCTACCACTTGAGAATGGGGTCTGGAAAGTGAAGTCTCAGCAGAAAATCTTCATTATTCTTAGTCTCTGGAAGCACTAGTTCTCAGCTCCAATCATATGTTGAGTGTCTTTCCTATAGTGTTATAGAGTCTTTTGGGGGAAATGGAAGAGCCAGTCTTATATTGACCAAAATTTGTAAGAACACAAGCAAAACCTTATAATAATTTTTGCAAGCAGCATTTTAAGTGGAGTGGATACATATAATTGCTATTATATGTATATTGTTATTATAATCCTATTGGGAAGCAGTTGGTACCATATTTTTAAAATTTCTGGATGTATGTGTGTATTGCTTGCTTGCTTGTTATAGGGCATGTACACTCACCAGAGAGAGAGAGAGAGACATCCTCCCCCCAGGGGAATGGTCCCACAACCCCTTTTCCTCCAGTTTCTTCTCAGGATTTTGGGAATGCCTGCACATGCACCCAGTATGACCCTCAGGCTGCTGGGTCTGGGACTCGGCCATGTAGCCCATCATGTGGGATCCAGTGCCCCAACATCCACACCACTTGCTGGCCCAGTTTAGTACCCTTTTTAAAAGCGTAAGTTTGGTGTCAAACTAAGTTGGATGCCAATCATTTCTCTGCTATTCATGAGCTGTATCTTTGGGAGATTCATGACACTTTTCAGCCTCGATTTTCTCATCTGTAAATCAAAAATAACACTTATGCCACAGGGTTATTTTGGAAACTAAATGATGCAATACATGTAATGTTGCTGCTAAGTCGATCATTAATGACAATTACCATGATGGTCACAAAAATCTTATTTTTTAATAATAAACATCCCTTTATTTGCTAACATAATTATAAAATCTGATTATATTAGCAACAAAAAAAAATTTCCTAAGATGAAGTCGGAGATAGTTACTCCCCAAAATGTTAAGTAAAAGAGTATACAGCATTGTATTAAAATGCTAAATTTTAGATCATCTATACTACTCTCGTCTTCTAAAGACAAACTCATATTTTAAGGATATCTGGGGGCCAGCAGATGGCTTAGTGGTTCAATTATTCAACTCCCACATGGCTGACCGTAGTTCAAGTCCCAGACCAGGTGGCTTGAAAATCATGCTGGTTATGTATGTGTGCGTGCCCAAGATCCCAGGAGGAGAATGGAGAAAGGATTGCATCATAGCTATCTCCCCTGGGGTGTGATTTCTCACTTTCTCACTGTCTCTGTCTCTCACTCCTTCTCTGGTGAGTGCATGCATCTTAAGGCAAAAACCTCTTAAAAAAAAAAAAGAAAAAAAATTCTGACATTTGTGTTCATAAAACCAACAGGCCACAGGCTTCATAGGCTGCACATATGAAAAGTTTCCCCAAATGAGAGCTTAGCAAGATCATGCTGTACAGGCATTCATATTCCTGTCATGACTGCTCAGTGTCACCATCTTCCACAGGTCTCAGACTTCTGCTAACTTATACATGAACATATGAAAGCAGAAGTGGAGACCTGAGACTTCCAGGTGAGTCCTGAGAAGAAGAAGAATGGTCTTTCTTATACACTAGCCCACAAAGATGTGCACGCATTCAAGGTCACACATACACACATCCCCACAGCTGGGCCCTGCCAGACCTCATCAGTCCAAGGCCTATGGGGCCAATTCTTGATCTCTAGCTAAAAGAACTAGACACAGGGCCTTTTCAGTGGCAGGTGGCAGATGGGACAACAGGAATGTATGCACTGCTAGTGACACATACAGCATGCACAAGCTGGAGTGGACAAGAGTGTAGGTGTGTGCACAGAGTCTGCACTGCTTCCCTGTAAGGTGCTTCAGGCTGTACAAAAATATAGAGAAAACTGACTTAAAGATGGGGGGTCTTTTCTAATTCAAAAGAAAATACCAAATGTGTTAACAGTAGCCCCACCCCTAAGGCTAAATTTAGAAATATGACACAACATAAAAAGGAATGGGAAAAGAAGAATACACTCTAAGAAAAGACTGCAACCAGCTCATAAAGTGGACTCAGATGCAGCACCACAGAAGCCAAATTGAAGGCAGAGGTAATGAATATTTGGGTGCCTCTGAAGAACATCCTGTCCTGCAGTCACTGTCCTTGATTACCCATATCCAAATCCCTGTGCAGCCACTCACCACATGGTGCCTGTGGTCATCTGTGTAAACTACAAGTGCTTAAATGTCCCATCTGCCAAATAAAGATCATGAAACTATATTTGCCACACACAGTATGTGCATGTGTGCGCATTAAACAAATACATGTAAAGCACGTAGGAATAATAAACATTCAAAAAATGCTGTTCTCATCTGTGCTATTACAATTGCCATTATTAACAAATGGCCTATCGGCCAGTTCTCAAAGTCACCATTTGCTGTGCACCGAAGTCTTTCTTCTTGTCTCCATCCTATGACATTTGAAATCAGTGAAAACAGCATCACACCCCTTCCCAAGCTCTACGTCCAAGGAGATCTATTGTGCTAGCAGGACCCATGGAAAAGAGCAGGGCCTGACAGGTGACTGGGGCTCAAAAGAAAACTCCCTGCTCTTTTTCAGCTCCTCCACTTTCCAAGTCACCTGGCAAAGGACAGTGGCCAAAAGCATGATGCCATCCTCTAGGAACAAGGCCCAGTGCACAGAAATGAGCAATTAATCACACACAGTTCTGTAAAATTGAGGACAGTACTACAAAGTGCCAGTAAGTCTGCCAATTAACTATTAAAACCAGAGTAAAAAGGGAGGAAACTGTCCATAGAATCTAGCATCTTCATTAAAACACAGAGCAAGGGGCCAGTAAGTAGTGTGGTAGTTAGGGCTCTGGACTTCCACACAGCTGACTGCGGTTTGAGTCCTGGATTTGGAGGCTTGCTTTAATACTTTTCCTCTCTCTGTTGAGTGCACATACCCTATGGCAAACTTAAAAGTAATAATAATAATGAGTAATATTAAATAAATAATTACTTAAGGAAAAAAGAACACCAGTGCAAAACCCCCTCCGTACATTCTGCTTCTAGGGCTGAACACTTTCCAGTGGTCTCATGATAAAAAATTTTTAAAAAATAAATGAAGATCTTTGTTTAAAAAAAAAAAATAAGGGAGCATCATTGTATCCTAGATACAACATAAAACAACATTTCTTATTTCTTATTTGGGGAATAAGAATCTACCATAAATTATACCAAAAGCTCCTAGAACTCCTTCAAGTTATAATGAACCTAAAGTAGCAGCACACGATTATGAGAAATAAACAACTTTACAAGCACAAATGTGATGCACATCATAGCAAAAGCCCCATGGCATCAAAAATAATGATGAAGCACCACGTATTTGACCAGGGTGCTGCAGCAGCTGTCAGAGCAGCGTGGTGTATCGATACAAGCCACAGAGAAATTGTGTTTAGTGTAGTCACCGGGACCACTGTGCACCTAGGAGTTGTGGCAGGCACTTCCCGTAGCATCCTTAATGACTAGTCAGACGAAGATAGGATGATTAATGATATCCTTTCCCCCTTTTTTTAAGTACCAGATATGAAGCCAACTCTACATAAATTCCTTTACCTTGCAGGCTGAGCAACAATCTCTCATTATAATATACACCCATGAATCACACAGGAGTACACGTAGAAAAGGCACAGCTCTGCCTTTAATCCTGTTTCTCTTTCTCTCTCTCTCTCTCTCTGTGTGTGTGTGTGTGTGTGTGTGTGTGTGTATAAAAGGAGAGAAAAGGGAGAGGAATGGGGCTAAAAATAAAAAATAAAGTCCTTTTAAATAAAAGTAACCACCATGATAGATGCTAAGTGATACTATTTTGTCTTCAGAAGCAATTGCATTATCCCATGCTAGCACAATGTCAAACCTAGAGTATTTGCTCAATAAACATATGTAAAAGAAAAGAAGAAAGGTAGAAGATAAAAGAACTGGGAAGAGCAAATAAGGAAAAAGAAAAGGAAAAGGGAATAAAATAGAAACTATGAGAAATGTCTTCAAATCACTCTGGCTAATAGAAATTTCCTTCTGTCTGTGTTTCAGGGTAGGAGCACAGTGTGTGTGAATGGAAAGGCTGTAGCTATTACATGTGGTGCCCTAGTGAGATATCTGAGGATCCAACGGGTCCCCTAACTAGTCAGTGGCAAAGCTAGAACTGAGTTCCAAGTATCCTAACTCCTAAATGCTTCCAATACTTCAGGGAAAGTTTATGCATTAAATGCTATCTGTCCTCTTTCCAGGAGCCTCTTTAATTTGATGTTATATCAGAGGGCCAGACACCAGATGTCAATTCTAATTGTTCTCATTAGACACTCATATTGAGTTTATTTCAAATCTAAAAGAAAAAAGAAAAACAACAAACCAACAAACCAAAAACTTTGTTTCCTCAATTGATTTCCACCATCTTTTCTTTTGTAACTTAGGAAGTTTTCAGAATACATAGACTTTAGTCTTGGGTAGGAAACAAATCTTTATTTTCAAGGGATATTTTACTAATCTGTTTGATATTCTCAGATTTACTGATCATTGCCAACCATAATGTTATCCCCAATCAGTATGTCTCTTTAAGGTCACCTTCAGGGTGACTGATTGGGTTACAGAAGAGTGAAATAAAGTGGATATAGAAAAAAAAACAAGTGTCACAAGTCATTTGCCTCCATTATTCTAATGGCTTTTAAAACAATGAAATTATTTTTGATCAAGTTATATTGAAAGTTTGTACAGTTTAGAAGCCATTTGATTTTCACATACTCTATATTTTAACACTTAACTATGTGACAATCTCAAAATGGCACACTGTCAAGTTGAAAATCACTTTAGAAATTTTGAAGTACTAAACTTAATGTGAGGTAGACCATATACAATGATCTTTGGAACTGTAGGGCAATGTGATTCTCAAGGACTTGAATGACAATATCATGATTATATGACCCATACATATAACTGTCACATTTCTTTTCTTAAAGTATAAACTTTTCATGAATTGTATTTCATTCAAACCAAAAAGTTTATAATGGAAGCTAAATTAATTTAAGTGTCTCATATCCTATAATCTAATTCCTTAGTACTCATTTTTATGTCTTTTCTCTCAAACTGAGACATACAAAATCCTATTTTTTTCTTTTTTAGAGAGAGAAATTTTTGCCATAGTGCATGTGTGCTCATCAGAGAGACAGAGAGAGACAGAAAGCAAGAAATCACCCCCCCAGAAGAAATGACCACACTGCAATCCCTTCTTCTCCAGTATCCTTTCAGGATTTTGGCACACACTGACATGAGCCTGGTGTGTGTTTTAAGCCACCAGGTCTGAGACTTGAACCATGGTCAACTATATGGGAGTCCAGCAACATAACTGTTACACGGTCTGCTGGTTGTCAAAATTCTATTTTTTATGAGTCAAAGAAATGAAATTTTTCCAGAGTCATTATAAAGTTGAGAAAATACCAGAAGACTTCAAAAAGTTCATAGGAAAAAAATGGAATTAAGATACAAAATTATTTTGGGGCAAAAAAATTGGAAACTCATGTAGTTTTTTTTTATAAGTCTCTTTTTATTTCTGAACATTTGAAGATCCCTCATGAATTATTCTAGAAACCAGGACCAAGTGATATAAGAAAGTTCAATAAAGGAGAGGTCAAAACAGAAAATAATAGAGAAAATAAGGTAGGAATAAAAATGATGAACGTGTAATATTGAATTTGAAAATAATCAAATAAAAGGATATTAGTATGTTTTTTGTTTTTTGTTTTTTTATATTAGTATGTTTTAAAACATGTTTGCAGACATGAATTAGAAAACACAGAATAAAAGTAAAGATATGGAAAACTCAAGTCAGTGCTGACTTGAGTTTTATCACTCCTGTGAACCACACTGAAAACCTTCCACCCCAAACCCCACACATTACATTTGCAATGGATCTATCATGCACATTTGAGAAGTAGAACATTTGCTCTTTGGCAGATTGATGACCATCTAATCTTTTCTTGCCTATAATTCCTTTATTCTTTGACCAACATCCTAATGTAAGCATCTCACCATCTATTGTCCCTGTACATTCATCCCAATTTTCATAGACACTTGCCATCTACAACATAGTTTTTCACTACTGCTCTGCAGTCTCATTACTTAACCTAACAAAGATATTTCTGTGTAAAACTTTTATTTTGTAAACCCCTGAGACCTAGGAGCTATCTGTTTCAGCAGCATAACCAAGCCTATCCTAATCAATATGCTCCTGAGTAACATTACTTGTCAAGCACCCTCAAGAGCATTGTGTTCATTTATTTACTCATATTCACCTCAGAATCTGGATCCCAAGTCAATTATTTCCTCACTCCTCTACACAGGTCATTCTTCATTATAGGATCATGCCATTTGATGATAAAACTCCTGGAACTTTTCTGACCTGGCCTACAATCAATCTGGATGCATTTAATGTTCATGAGTGTGATCAATTTAAAAACTCCCATCAGTTATTTTACTATCTCACCTCTTTGATATGAATACAGCTTCAGCCCCATTTTCATGAGCATACCTTTATTCATAAGCATATCTTTATCACCTAGATCAGTTTTTCATATGAAATACAAGACTCACTTATATCACTTTATGAATGCAGCCTTTTACCCTCCAAGTTTGTTCACTTAATCATTCCTCACTGCACCAATTCTTTAACCTCAACAGAACCCTCAGGATAGTGACCCTTCTCCTTTATCTGTTTTCACCCTAATGACTATTGATCCCCCATTTTTTTTTTAGCTTGGTAATTCTAAACCTAATGATTTTACATCCTTTTGTCAGTATTCTCAGTGTCTTCATTTTCCTTTCCTTGCCTATATCTAACAAAACCTTACTTTTATTCCTTTAAGTTTCCTTCTTTATTTATACATGAACAAGAGAGATGGAAATAGAGGAAAAGAGAGAGATAGCACCTTCAATAATCTGGATACCACAATCTACCCGTAACTTCACCCAGCACTGGATCATGGACACATTGGGTACTTGGCATACTTAGACAGGTCTCCAAACAAAAACCCAGAAGCTTCTCACATGGATGTGCCACACAGAGTCTCATGCTTTCCTATGGTACCCCAATCTGGCCCCAAAAAAACCTTACTTTCAATCAAAACAAGTCCACCTTCTCTCAACTTCACCTCATATAATACCCTATAAATGGGTAGATTGATATGACTGTAGTTTGTGTTCACCAGCATCGACTAGGTCCTTCTACTTTCCCCAGAAAAATTAATAATTCTTAAATCATTCTTTCATTCTTCACAAAAGTTCCCCATTTATCCTGAAATCTCAACCATTAACATGATCCCTAATAACTTCACCAACTTCACCTAAAATATTTTCATCGTATTCAATAGTGATTTACGTAGGACTAAATGCAATGAACGTAAGTCTCTTCTTTCATGATCAAATATTTTCTTTACACAGGTGGCCGCATTTTCCTCTGGGACTTCTATTGAGTCACAGTCTCTTGATTTCCCCCTCATTAGTTCGAGTAATATCAGCCTCATTTATACAATCTCCTTCTACCTCCAATTTCTTCACTGTTAGTACCCATTTAGATTTCACTCTTGGTTCTTTTTCCCTACACATTTTTCCTGAGCGATCACATATACATTGATGCCTTCTACTCTCAACTTAGACTGTATATGAATGACTAACACATACTTACCTAGAGAGCAGCTCTCACTACTAAGCTCCTAATATACCTCTACTACTGTCCATCTCTATGGAAGTGTCTCATAGGAATCGTACACAACCTCTCCATATTGACATTTTTGAATAAGCTAAAACATTCTAAGAACATAAAATGAAGCCTGTAAGGCACAAGAATTTTGAAGCTGATAGTTAAGGAAATGCACAGGCTGGTGAGCTTGTGTAGCAGACATGGAAAGCGACCATTGTGAATTGAAATGAGAAGACAAAGGCTCAGGAAAGTCTCTAGGATGAAAAATCAAGGGAACCAGCAGTTAGCGTAATGGCTATGTCGCTGGACTCCCACGTAGTCGACCGCGGTTCGTGTCCCGGACCCGGTGGCTTAAAACTCACGCCGGGCGCGTGTGCGTGCGTGCCCAAGATCCCGAGAGAAGAATGGAGGAGAAGGGATTGCGGCGTGACCATCCCCCCTGGGGGGTGATTTCTCGCTTTCTGTCTCTATGTCTCTCTCTGTCTGTCTGGCGAGCGCACGCGCCCTACAGTGAAAATCTCTCAAAAAAAAAAAAAAAAATCAAGCTGGTGAAATGTCTACTATATTTGTAGACATTTGGAAGGGGTCTCTGTAATGGAGTAGAGATGAATTAGCAAAAGGTACATAGAAAACAAACCAAATGAAATTAGACAATTATTAACTCCAAGAGAAACAAAAAATGAAAAAAGAGATGTAATCATAAAATACATCTTAAGTCATCTGTCAATTATGATTATAAAAATATAAATATTAAAGATTAATATAAACAAAAATTATAACTATACTGAACAAGTTTGAAAAGAAACAAGAAACTAGTAAATACTACATAAGATAAAAAAGAAATCATAATATAAAAAGAATATTTATTAAAATAATCAGTCAACTAAAATGATGTGAACATGATTAGTTCAAGGTGGTTGAACTAACCATGGGGCATGTGACTGATATTTTAAAATACTTACACTCACATCTTAATGGGGATATGTTCTGGAAAATGCACTGCTAGGCAATTTCATCACTGTGTGAACATCATACAGTGTACTTACAGAAACCCAGAAGATACGGTCTACCACACAGCTAGGCTGTATGATATAGCCTATTATTACTAGGCTGCAAACCTTTACAATACGTTACTGTACTGAATATTAGGCAATTGCATCACAATGGTAAGTATTTGCATACCTAAACATAACATAAAAAGGTACGATAAAAACATGGTATAAAAAGTTTAAATGGTAGGGCCAGGAGGTAATAATAGCGGAAGAGGCACTGGATTCCCACATGACCAACTGTGGTGCAAGTCTCAGACATGGCAGCTTGAAAATCATGCTGGGTGTATTTGTGTGCATGCCCAATATTCCAGGAGGAGAATGCAGGAGAAGGGATTGCAGCATGGCCATCCCCTTTGGGGGGGATGATTTCTCACTTCCTGTCTCTCCGTGTCTGTCTTTCCAGCAAACGCACAGTCCCTATAATAAAAAAACTCTTAAAAAAATAAAAAAAGAAATATGATAAACACAAGATATATGAGGCCATGGCCAGAGTAACATGACATACTATTTTACAAACTTTTTTTATAAGTAGAAGGAGTACATGCTAACATAACAATAAAAAGTACAGTGTAGTAATTACATAAACCAGCCACATAGTCATTTATTATTAAGTATTATGCACTATATATAATTGTATATTCTCTTTTATATGACTAGTGGTGCAATGGGTTTGTTTGTGCCAGCATTGCCACAAACACATGAGTGATGCATCACAACAGGAGAAAGACCACAACATCACTAGGTGATAGTTTTTCTCCTCCATTATAATCCTATGGGACCAGTCTCATAGGTGATCTGATAATGACTGAAACATCATTATGAGTGCATCACTGTATTAACCTAAATCACTTTTTAAACAAAGCATATGTACTATTTTGATAAAAATTTTAATTATTTTTAAGTTTTAAATATGTATTTAGAGAGATTTTTGTTATAGGGCATGTGCACTTGTCACAAAGACAGAGAAAAGGAAAAGAGACAGAAAAACAGAAAGTGAGAAATCATCGCCGAGGAAGATAGCCACACCACAATCCCTTCTCCTCCATTCTCCTATCAGGATTTTGGGCATGCCTGTACACATGCCTGGCATAAGTTTGAAGCCAGTGGGTCTGGGACTGAACTTCAGTCAACTACATGAGAGTCCAGCGACATAACCGCTATGCTATCTGCTGATCCCTAAGTACATATTTTTTTTACTTTTCTCTAGATGCAGGAAGTATGAGGTATAAATCATTGGCTAGGTGTGATTGGCACTAAAATATTAGAAAGAGAAAGGGTAAGTTAATAAAAGATGTGTTACACTAGTACATATGAAGTGAGAGGATTTGGTAGGTCAGCTAGGTATTCAAGAGAACTAGGAGATAGGAAACAGAATAAAGTCACGAGGAAACAATTGCTAAGCTCTATGAGGTTAAAGTTGATAGCATGAACAATTTTTAGTTAGCACAGGTAGTCTAAAATTTTTATAGAAAAATTACTTTAGCAAAGTACACAATAAGTTGATGAAAGGATATTTAGAGCAAATTTTAATGATAGTAATGAACCTGATGATGATGAAAGCCCCTTTCTGGTAAATAAAAACATTTTCTTCTAATGTTTTTAAAGTGTTGGGATAAAGGATAAGCTATGATTGTCATGTAAAATACAGATACCCAATTAAATTTTCATTTCAGATAAACAACAAAATTTTTAATATGGGTGTCCCAAACATTGCATGTAATTGACTTATTAAAAAATATGTATGTTTATCTGAGGTTCAAATTTAACTGAAAAGCCTATATTTTTATTTGCTAAATTTGATAACCCAGGGATAAACCAATTGTTAAACACCTGAAAGATAAATAACAAACAACATTCTGATTAAAACAAGAAATTATAATAACTGGAATTTTTCAAATTGATTTAAGTACCTGATATTGAAAAGCAGGATAGCTGGGACCAGCAGTAGATATAATGGCTATGCTGTTGGACTCCCATGTAGTCAACTGAGGTTCGAGTCCCGGACCCGGTGGCTTAAATTCATGCCATGCGCATGTACGTGCATGCCCAAGATCCCAGGAGGAGAATGGATGAGGAGGGATTGTGGTGTAGCCATGCCCCCGGGGGGTGATTTCTCGGTTTCTGTCTCTCTCTGTCTTTCTGGAAAATGCATGCACCCTATAGCAAAAACCTCTCGAAAAAAAAAAAAAAAGGAAAGAAAAGCAGGGTAGCAAAAGTTATAATGTTAAAATTCAGACATAACAGATCATGTTACCCTTGTTGAACAGAAATAAATGTTTGTTTTTAAGAAATAATAATGCTGACTTTCCTAACAAGATGAGCATTATCATGAGACCTCCTTCTTTTCCCATATTCAAAGGAATCAACCATTCTCCAGATAGACGTGTCTAAATTTCTAAGAACAATTTAGTACAGGAAAAAAATCCATGACCTCCAAGCAAATTAAACTCTAAAATAAGCATGGGCAAATTGTGGCCTACTGGCCTATTTTATAATAAAGTTTTATTAGAACACAGTCCCATTTTACTAGAACACACTTGTTCATTTACATATTGCTTAGAACTGCTTTTCACACAACAATGGCAAAGTTTAGTAAGTGTAACAAACACCCTTCAGTCCACAAAAACAAAGAATATTTACTGCCTGGTCCTTCATAGAAAAAGTTTGCAGATGATGTTCTAAGGGCTAATTTGACCAGCAAGACACAGCAGAATCACACAAACAGAAGTCCTGAAAAGACCTAAAACTAAACTTCCTTTTCAACAACCAAAATTACAAGGTGAATTCTAATCACACTGAGGAGACATCAAAATTAGATTGAGTTAAGCAGTGATTATTAGACAATATCTGTGACTGAAGATAGTTTATTTGCTATCATTTTATTCTCAGTCAATATTTTCTCTTATTGTTGGTACCTACTATTTTAAATCCTAGATTTGTATTTTAAATGTAATCAGCTAGATAATATGCATTCTCTTCACATCTCTAATTGGTCTTGCTTGGGGAAAAACTTACTTCTTGAATTATACTTAAGTCACTTTCACTCAGCAGTAGTGACTGACAGAAATATGGATATACGGTCTTAGAATAGAAATGAGAAGTACAACTAACTTAATAAACTCAATATATTTCAATAATAGTGTCATACCAGAATTATAATTCATATTTTCCTTTTTAGCAGTTTATTCCATTAAACTTTACTGAAAATGCAACATTGGAAATAAAAATAATAAAGCTGCTTATAGGATAAAAATTTTCTCAAGAAAAAGTTCAAGAAGTCTGTTCACTAAAATGCCATAGGTAATATAATCAGTTTTTTACTAAGTAGCACAGATGTAGATGCTTTTTAAAAAATTCTATACAATAAAAATGAACCTCTCTTTTTTCCCCATACAGTTAGCATTGGGTTTATTTCCTCATAAAATACAAAATATGCTGAAAGAGAGAAACTGTTAGATTTTTAATTAACTTATTTAAGGTGGATTAATCACTTAAAATGATTTTATGTAGACAAAAATTTGTTTCTGAAAGTTAAAAACAGATTTAACTTTTCTCCTTATTAATAGGATAAATATAATTCTAAAAAAAAGCATATGAATCTTAAAAGCTTAAGCATTTTACATAAATGTATTTTAAAATGTTAATGTTTTAACTTGTTTGAACAGCTTTCCAGAGATGTAATTAACAAACAACATAATTCACCCATTAAAAGTGTACCATTCAATGGTTTTTACTATATTTACACATTGTGAACTCTCTTCACAGGAACATTTTTCCACCAAAAGAATAAAAGAAATCATACCCTTTATCAGCCATTCCTCCTCATTCCTCTCTACCCCACCCCCCCCAGCCTTAGACAACCACTAATCCACTTTCATATCTATAGATTTGCCTCTTTTGGACATTTTGTCTAAATGGTATCATGATTTGTTGTTTTCTGTAACTACCTCTTTTTTTTTTAATTTAATCAGAGATGGACAGAGTGAGAGAGAGAGAAGGAAAATGAGAAAGCAAGCCATCAGGTCTAGGACTTGAACCGCAGTCGGCCATATGAGGAGTCCAGCACCCTTAACCACTATGCCACCTGCAGGCCCATTGTAACTACCTCTTAGCATGTTAAGTTTCATCCTTTTTTTTTTTTTTAGCATGTATCAGTATCTCACTTCTTTTTATTGCTGAATAATATTCCATTGTATGGTCATACATTTCTTTTTCATTTTCTTCCTTTTTTATTTTTTTTGAGAGAGATTTTTGTACCCACTGGAGAGAAAGAGAGAGACAGAAAGTGAGAAACCACCCCCAGGGTGTGGCCACACAGCAATCTCTTCTCCTCCATTGTCCTCTCAGGAAACACACACACACAGCCGGTATGAATTTCAAGACACCGGGTCTGAGACTTGAACCACGCAAGACTGCATGGGAGCCTAACAACATAACCATTATGCTATCTGCTGGTTTCACAACATTTCTTTTTCTATTCATGGACATTTGGATATTTTCCACTTTTTGGCTATTATAAATAAAGATACCATTAATTTTCATGTACTTTTTTTGTATGGACATATGTTTTCTCTTGAGTGGATACTAAAAATGGAATTGCTAGATCATATGGTAATTCTGTACTTAACATTTTGAAGTCCAGGTTGTTTTCCAAAGTGGTATCACTATTATTTTAAATTACCCATTTCTCCACAAAATATTGGCTATTTCTCACTATTTTTGGTCTTCTTTACTATAACCATATATTGAATATAACATTATCTCATTTGAGTTTGAGGTGCATTTCTATAATTACTAATAATGATGAGTACTATTTCAAGAACCTAAAAGACATTTGAAAATCTTCTCTGGAGAAATGTCTATTCAGATCCCATGCCCCTTTTTTTAACTGGGTTATTAAGTCTAAGTCTTTTTATTATTGAGTTATAGGAGTTATATGTATGTACTGGATACAAGTTCCTCAGATATGACTAGCAAATGTTTTTTCTCATTCTGTAGACTATCTTTTATTTTCTTGATGGCATCATTTCCAGCATAAAAGTTTTAAATTTTGATGTGTAATTTATCTGTTTCTTCTCTTCTTGCCATACTTTCAGTATTTTAAAAAACTACCTAACTCAAGATCATGAAAGTGTATTCTTATCTTTTCCTCCATGAGTTTTACAGCTTTAGGTCTTGCATTCAATTCTGTACTCTTGTGTTATTTTGTATATGGTGTGAAGTAGAAGACCAACTTCATTGTTCTACTTCACAGTGGATATTCAGTTTTCTAGCATTATTTGCTTAAAAATTATTCTTCCCCCATTGAAGTGTATTGACACTCTTGTCAAAAATTAACTGACTGGGCTACATGTGGTATAGTGGTTAAGGCACTGGACTCGCACATGTCCAATGACAATTCTAATCCTGGACCTTGAGGTTTGCTTCCTACTTTCTTTCTCTCTCTCTCTCTCTCTTGCATGTACACGTGCCTTGTTGCATGTACACATGCCTTGTAGCAAATTAAAAGATCAACAAATAAAATTAATAATTTTTTCAGAGGTTTTTCGCTATAGGGTGTGTGCGCTCGCCAGGCAGAGAAAGACATAGAGACAGAAAGCGAGAAATCACCCCCCGGGGGGATGGTCATGCCACAATCCCTTCTCCTCCATTTTCCTCTCGGGATCCTGGGCATGCATACACACGCGCCCGGCGTGAGTTCCAAGCCACCAGGCCCGGGACGCGAACTGAAGTCGACTACATGGGAGTCCAGCGACATAGCCATTACGCTAACTGCTGGTTCCCAAATAAATAATTCTTAAAAAAAAATCAATTGACCATAAATGCAAGGTTTATTTTTGGTCTCTTAACTCAATTTTATTGATGTATATGTCTTCTAAATTACTGTAATATTTTTTGTTTGTTTTAGAGAGATTTTGGCATGCACACACACACACTCGGCATGAGTTTAAAGCCACCAAGTCTGGGTCTCGAATCATATTTGACTACTTGGGAGTCCAGTGACATAACCATTATGCCATCTGCTAGTCCCTAAATTACTGTGGTTTTATGGAAAGTTTTGAAATCAACAAATATGAATATTCCCATACTCCTTTCCTAGATTGCTTGGCTCTTCTGGATTTATCGCATTTTTTTGTAAGACTACTAGACTCAGATAGGAGTAAGACTAGAAGCTGGACAGAGGAAGACCTCCTGTCTTCTTGGCTGTATATACCTGAAATACAGCTTCAGTATCACAGAACTGGGGTTGAGGTGGGGAATGATGTAAAGGAGTGAGCCATGATTCAATGCCAACTCTTTCTGTTCTCATATTTAGTATTTTTCTTGAATAAATGCTTCTATATTCTCTATATGTCTTCAGGACAACTTAAAGCCTTTAGACTTCTGTTTGTTTCATAATTTTCACCAGTTAAATTATTGTTTTCTAAGGACAAAGTCCTGCTAAGCACTTTTTTATTTCTGCCCTTCTAGAAGTTCCTTTCCCAGGGCCAGCAGTTGGTATAGCGATTAAGGTGCTGGACTCCTACATGGCTGACCACAGGTCAAGTCCTGGAACCAGACTTAAAAATCACACCAGGCATGTGTGCCCAGAATCCCAGAAGGAGGATGCAGGAGAAGGGATTGCAGCATGGTCATCCCCCCTGGTGGGTAAGTTCTCACTTTCTCTCTCACTGACTGTCTCTCTCTCTCTCTGGCAAGGGCATGCACCCTATAGCAAAAACCTAAAACAAAAATCTTTTTTAAAAGGCCCTTTTCCACTTTGTATAAACTTTAAAAAATATCCTTGATTATTATAGCATCATTGTGAACTGAGAAGCAGCAGATTTTTTCTTAAAATTTTCTTTTTTGAAAAAGGTTAAGTGTAGAAATGGAAATTATACACCTCAAAATAGAATATTTATCTCCCAGCCAACTGGTTGTATCAGTTCAAGCTGCCTCTGTATTGGAATAAGCCTGGAGAAAAGTTCAAGGAACTCCACGTGCCTTTTAAAATACACGTGATTCCATGATCCTGTGTCTTTGTCATGACGGTTTTCATGAGGTTCACTAAGACAGTGAACTAGCTACACAGCCATTTTGTCAAATGCTAGTAAGATATACCACTTAACTATTAGGACTCCGTTTTAACAGAAAATATACCCAAAGCAAATAGGTAATAATGAACAATTAAGGGTATAGATAAAACTTCTAATAATTTTCTGTTGGCTCATATTACACAATTTAAAGAAAGCAATGGCATAAAAGCCACAGATGCATACATATAGCTAATTTATTGGGAGTCCTACCACTTAGACAAAATTATAGAGTTAGTGTTAGACAAAATTGTGATGTAAGCAATTTTTCCTTCTGTGTACCTTTTTCTTTTGAGTGTTTTTTGCTACAGGGCACATGCACTCACCAGAAAGAGAGACAGAGAGACAGAAAGTGAGAAATCACTCCCCAGGGGGGATGGCCACACCTCAGTCCCTTCTCCTCTTGGGACCTTGGGCTAGCACGCACATGTGCCTGGCATGAGTTTAAGCCACTGGGTCCGGGACTCTAACTGCAGTCGACTACATGGGAGTACAGCGACATAGCCATTACACCAAGTGCTGGCCTTTTCTTTTTTTTAAAGCTTATTATTTATTTCTTCCATGAGCAAAATAAACAGAGAGAGCAAATGAGACAGAGAGAGAAAGAGAAGCACTTTCAACAGGGCCTCCACACCCAGCCTCAGCCAGCAAGGATGGTGCAAATGCATGTGCTTAGCTGCATGAACAGCAACCTCAAGAAGCAAACCCAGGATCTTCCCACGTAGGTTCAGCTCCACAGAGTGCTGCATTAGAAGTGCACCACTGTACTGCCTATGCACTTTCTTTCTCCTCTGGTAACAGTTCTATTTCTCCACAAGTGTCTGATAGGCTCATATTTTCCATCATCTCTAAAACAGCTTCATGGCTATTCCCATTCATTCAAAGGGTCTACATCTTTACTTGGGTATCAGTAAAAAACTATAGTTTTGGGACCAGGAGATGGCATAGTGGTTATGTAGCTGGACTCCCATGTAGTTGAAGGCAGTATGAGTCCCGGACCAGTGGCTTAAAACTCACACTGGGTGCATGTGCATGCATGCCCAAAATCCCAAGAGGAGAATGGAGGAGAAGGGACTGTGGTGTGGCCATCCCCCCCAGGGGGTGATTTTTCACTTTGTCTCTCTGTCTTTCTGGCAAGTGTATGCAACCTATAGCAAAAATCTCTCTTTAAAGAAACCTATATATATAAATACATATATATTTATATATAATATAAACATAAATTTATATTTTATATATAATATGTATATATTTATATATTATATATATGTGTATATAGATATAGAAATAGATATATAAATATAGATAGAAATAGATATATAGTTTCAACAGTGTAATATTTGGCATCCTTAAAAGAATAAGAAATAACTTCAAAATGCAGTTAGACTGTCTTCCTTTACACCCCGAAATCACTCACATGTGGGTGGTTTTCTATTCTACTTACACATAAGGATTACTCTACAAGATAGATACCATTCTGCTTGTGTAACCGAATCATTCTCCTGAATTTACAGCTTCAACCCCTCTATCAGTCATTGTGACAGCACTTCACAGCAATACAAGAGGAGAGATTGAAGACAAAGACAACTGGTCTGCCCACCAGTCAGATGTGATTACATTTCTGCACATCAATGTTTAGACTACAAGGCAGTGTGTATCATCTTTATCACAATGCAGAATCAGATGAGCCATTTGTTGTTCTTCATTATCTGGAAAAAGCTTCGTAGATAATACACAGTACCAGGCATATTGTGTTCCCTTTCTTCCATTGCAAAGTAAAATTGGAGGACAGAAATGAAAATTCACCAGTTGAGAAATTCAGCATCCCACTTTCTTTGCAACTAAACCTGGGAAACCTATCACATCTTTTTATTTTAGTTCTGTGACTAGAAGATCTATCTAAAAACTACAGAGAGGAAGAGAACTTTTGTGGTGCCTCAAATTTGATTTCTATTTTTGATCAAATTCAGTATCAGACTGGAAATATTGAGATGCAACAGGAAGCTATATTTTCTGAAACTGAATCTTACAGAGAAAGAATAATAAAATGCTAACAGGATCCTATTTGACACCTATCTGACTGATTACGTACGAGTCTCAGAAAGGAGAATATAAAGCCTATTCAAGACAGAACTAGAGACCATAATGGTATTTAATTCAGTTTTGCTACCCATATACCCAGGAGTCTGCCCTAATTGTGTCATAAACAGAGGTGTTATTAAAAAAAATGGGACCCAGCCTCTTGCTGCAGCCAAGAGTATACCACACAGCAGAGCTGGAAGCCTCATGCTGACAGCAATTCAAGTCCCCACCTAATCAGCCTGAAAACACACTAGGCAAGGTCATGTGTGCCCAGGATCCTCGTGGGCTAGAGCTTTGGAGAAAGAAGGTTGCACCATGACCAAGCCTAGAGGAAAGTCTCTCTCTTGCTCTTTCTCTCACTCTCACCCACACAAGATCTAACATGGAAATGGAACTGAATTATGAGTTTATTCTTTAGAAAAACATCATAGTCTTTTAGAACTCAAAGGACCTTTTTATCATGAAATCTCTAATGATAACATTTTAAAGGCAATATAGGATAAGTAGTTGATCATACATTAAACAATCTACCTGACTTTTCAAAGTAATAGCAATAAACAATGTGAGAATTGGCACGTCTTAATCATCTTAAGTGAATTAAAATTTTAATCCAGACTTATTACCAATAGTTAGTACCATACTCCATGTATTTTATTGTATTTTATTCAAGTTCAAAACCTCAGTGTCATCTTGTTTGTTCTCTTGTCTTTGTAACCCATAGCAGCTCCATCAGCAAGTTCTGAGGGTTCTGCATTTAAGAAATATCCCAACTCCAGCATGGCTCAGTCACCTTCACAACTTTTAGGTTATTCCAGGAGTCTCCTATTCTTTCTCCTTGCTTCCACTTTTGCTTCACTACAGGCAATTTTCCTCACAGTAGCCAGAGTGAACATTTTAAAACAAAAATCAAATCATTTCAATCCCTTGCTCAAAAACCTAGCAATGTCTTCTCAATTTACTCAGAAACAATTTTCAACCCTTAATCACGGCCTGGATGTCATTTATAATCCAATCCCAATCACTCGTTCTATTCAAGTCACGCTGGTTTCTTATTTCTCTTTGAACACAACCTTTGTAGTAACAAGATTTATGCGTGTGTATAGGTGTATGTGTGTGTGTGTGTGTGCACGCGCACATGCATGTGTATGTGTATATGGATGTATGTACACATATTTTTCTTTTAGAGAGATTTTTGCTAGGGTGCGTGCACTCACCAGAGAGACAAGAGAGATGGGGAGAGAGAGAAAAATTGAGAAATCAACCCCCAGGGGTGATGGCCACACTGCAATTCCTCCTTCCCTTGCATTCTCCTCTTGGGATTTTGGGCACACACACACACACACATGCACCTGGCATGAGTTTCAAGTTACTGGGTTCAAGACTTGAATGCAGTTGGCCATGTGAGAGTCCAGTACCTTAACCACTATGCCACCAGCTGACCCCACAAGACTTATATTTTCAGACTAAATATCACAATGATTTTGTGTTGTGTTATATGGTATTAAATCCTTCTATATGACATTCCCTTTGAACAATGTCAAGTAGTACCTCCTCAGGAATGAGCAGTAGGTTAAGAAGTGTTAAGTCCTCTTATTAAGAAATTAATCAGGGTTCTTCAGAGAAGCAGAAGCAATAGTAGGTGGTAGGAAGGCAGATAGATAGATGGATAAATAGAAAGAAAGAATTGACGCAGGCAATTTCGTGGGCTGAGAAATTCTACAACCAACTGTATGCAAGCTGGAGATCCAGGAAAGCCAGTAGTATGGTTTAAAAGCCTGAGAGCTGGAAGTTCCTGACAGTCTAAGTCTGAAGGTCTGTGACAAGAGCCCCAACAGAAGAAGCTCACTGTCCTAAGTCATGCAGTCGGGAGTCAGACAGAGAGCAAATCCAGGCTTCCTCTGCCTTTCTGTTCCATTTGGACCCCCAGTGGGTTGACTAATACCCACTCATACTGGGGAGAGCCATTTGCTTTATTTGGTTTACCAATTTGTTAATTCTTTCAGGAAACACCACATAGACACACTCAAGAATAATCTTTACTCAGGTATCTGGATATCCCATGACCCAGGCAGATGGACATATAAAATTAAGCATCACATTAGGCCATGAAAATGTCAATGAGAATGTTCTAAAATTAATGAAACCATTAGACTGAGGAAAAAAGTATGAAATCAAAGTGAATACACAAGTCTTCATACCAGCTGGCATCCAATTAGATCACAGAATTTTTTGGAATCAATCAGTATTTAACTTCTTATCATAATCCAGTATAAAGAAAAGTGAATTCATGTTTTTAGAAAACCCATCATACTGTTAGTCCTTTGCTGTTAATAAGTAATAAAATGTTCAACAGTTGGGGCCAGCAGGTGGTGTGGTGGTTAAGGTGCTAGACTCCCACCTGGTAAACCAAGATTTGAGTTCTGGACCTGGTAACTTGAAAATCACATCAGGCATGTGTGCATTTGTGCCAAAAATCCCAGAAGGAAAACAGAGGAGAGGGGATTGCAGCATGACCAACCCCCTGTATGGGGGAGGGATGATTTCTCACTGTTCCTCTCACCCTTTCTCTGTTTCTCTCCAGTGAGCACACACACCCTATAGCAAAAAAGTTTTCTGTTTTTTGTTTTATAATGAAGCATGGTGCTACCCACCGTATGGCAAAAGTTTTTTTTTTTTAATCTGTTTGTTAAAAAGTGAACAGTATGTTCATGTGAATAGCATGGACATTCAGCTTAACCTTACATCAGGATAATAAGTTAGAAACTTTGAAAATACCATTATCATACATTATCTATTTAAATAAATCCTTTCGAAATATAGTGGAATTTCTGTGTATAGGGAAGGAAATGAATCCCTTGTATTAAATAAAGTTACTTACAGTCTATTTCATGTTATGTGTGAATAAAATGTTTAACATATAATTTACTTCTTGTACATGATCAGCGCTTTTAATCTGTGGTTAGCATTTGACATATTAAACCCACTTTGTATATTTTTCTAAAATGCTACCTTATTGTTAGAGCTCTGTCCTCACTCTCACTAATGTACTAACATTAAAATGGTTAAACTGAAAAAGATGTTTTCTAAAAAAAACTTTAAGTACATGGTATTTCTTAGAAAAACGATAATTCTGCAGTTGATAGGAATTGGGGAGATTTAGTGATACTCAATCTAGCTTAAAATAAAGTTGCTGTTCTGCCCTTTTCTACAGCTTATGTCTGACAGGAAACATAATTAAGCACAGAGAGAGAAATCACCAGTTGTTCTGAATCAGTGAAACTTGACAACCAAGAAAATAATGCAAAAGCTTTTTCTTTATCCTGAGTACTGATTCTATCCACAGTCTCCTTTCTTTCCGTGTCATTCTTTACCGCAGATATAAATACAGCACAAATATGAATCGATAGAAAATGCTGGAGAGAAACAGAACTATTTGGGGAATTGGGGGATATATTATGGTTCACACACATGCAGCCATCCAACAAGCATGATGTCAGCCGCAGCGCAGAGCTGCTGGTGCCTACTTCGCTCTCCTAACCAGCCAGTCGGCTGTCCATCTCCACCCCTCCCACAAACTGAACATCAGTTCAGATATCAGAAAGGGAAGAGTCGATAGTTCAACACCTGTGTCTTACTAAAGTCACAGAAACGTGTCTATCAATTGCCGGTTGGAGGAAAGTGGTCCATAAGAGCAGGCTGTTTTAATTTGCATCAACATTAATAAATATGCTTTCCC
>NW_006203745.1:1234629-1238194 GCF_000334495.1 Tupaia belangeri chinensis | reverse complement strand
GGAGAATGGAGGAAAAGGGATTATGATGTGGGCATGCCCATTGTATAATGCCTTCTCTTTCTCCCTCTCCCTATCTCTCTGTCTGTCTCTGTCTGTCTCTGGAGCACATCTGCCCTCTGGCAAAATCTTATTTGATAAAAAAATATGCAAGGCTATAGACATTGTCACCATTTTTTTAAAAAGATATAGGTCCAGATATTTTCCTCTTCATATCAATTCCAACAATAATTTGTTTTATTTATTGGGTTGTCAGAAAAGTCATGAAGCATTTTTGAATAGAAAAAAAAAATACATCAACATGATGACTTTTCTGATGACCTAATAATTTAATTTGTTCTATCATGTTTGTGTCTGTAGCAGATTAAAAAAAGAGAAGATTTTACTTCTAGACTTGGGTCTTCACTTTCTTACTGTACATATATCACCTCTCTTCATTTTATTTTCTTCTATAAAAATGGAAATTAAAATTCACATCTTGGAGACAGAGGTGGCATGATAGTTAAGGCACTGGACTGCCACACTGCTGATCACAGTTCAAGTCCCAGACCTGGTAGCTTGAAAATCACACCAGGCATGAGTGTGTGTGTATGCCCAAAATCCCAGGAGGAGAAGGGAAGAGAAAGGATTGCAAGAGTCATCCCCTTTAGGGGGATGATTTCTCACTTTCCTTCTCACTGTCTCTGTCCTTCTCTGGTTGAGCATATGTATCGTATGGCAAAAACCTAAAAAATCTCCATCCCACCTATCACACAGAATATAAAGCTGTAAGTGCTGACTGAATGTAAGAGTTTCCATTAAAATACATGTGAATATATATGAACATGTGCTTATAAAACATGGATTTTAATTGAAAACATGTTAGCAAAAGGAGTGTTTTGACAAGAAAGGTGAGTAAAGATCAAAGATTCATGCTCTAAATAGTCAATACTACATGTTTGAAAAATAGCCCAGACAGAAATCTCATTCCCATTATGATGGTTAGTTCTCTGTATGTTAACTTGGTGTGATGGTTCATTTTACATGTCAACTTGGGACCAAGATATGGCATAGTGGGTGCATTGCTGGACTCCCTCGTAGTTGATCATGGTTAGAGTCTCGGATCCAGTGCTTAAAACTCACACCAGGCTCATGTGCATGCCCACCCAAGATCCTAAGAGGAGAGCAGAGAAGGGATTGCAGCATGGCCATCCTCCCTGGGGGATGATTTCTCATTTTCTGTTTCTCTGTCTCTCTGGCAAGTGCATGTGCCTGATGGGGGGAAGGGGGACCTCTCTAAAAAATATATATTAAAAAGATATATTTTTACTAAATTTAGGAATCTAGTAAAAACTGGTAAAGCATTATTATGGGTATGTCTGTGAGGGTGTTTCCAGAGAGTATTAAAGTCGAATCTGAGTGGAGGTGGGGAGGATCTGCCTTTAATGTAGCACCACCCAATAGGCTGAGGCCTGGAGAGGACAATGACAGAAGACAGATTGGTCTCTTTTTGAGACCGAGGGCAGACTTATGCCACTGCCTTGGACCTCAGGACTACAGGTTCACCTGTTTTTTGGACTCCAAGATTTACATCAGCACCATGTCACCACCACAAGTGGGTTCTCAGGCTTTCAACCTTTGACTGAGAGTTACAACATCAGTTTCTCTCCTTCTGACGCCTTAGGACTTGAACTGAGCTATGCTACCAGCCTCTCAGGATCTCCAGCTTGCACAGAGCCTATGGTGGGACTTCTCAGGCACCGTAAGTGCAGGAGCCAGCTTTCCTAATAAGTCCTTTCTCACCTATATATGTCTCCCAGTAATTCTGTCTAAAGAAACTGATTATACTTGGCTTGGCCACAATGCCCAGATATTTGACTAAACATTCTATCAGATGTTTCTGGGAAGATGGTTTTAGATGAGATTAACATTTAAATTCTTGGGCTTCAAGTAAAGTAGACTAACCCCATAATGTGGGTGAGCTTCATTCAATCATTTAAAGGACTAAATACAAAAGACTGGCAGGCCCTGAGCAAAAGATAATTCTGCCAGGAGGCCACCTTAGACTTCAGGAGCAATTTTCCCTTGGATCTGAGAGCCCATCCTGTTCATTTGGATTTGTACCTCCACAACTGAGTTAGCCAATTCCTCAACACAAATCTCTTTCTCACTGCCTTTCTCTCTCTCCTCAAACACACACACACAATGTTCAAAAAGTTTATGGAAATGCAGGGCCATGAGGTGATGTGCTGGTTAAGGGTGTTGGACTCCCATAGGGCCAGCCATGGTTTGAGTCCCAGATCTGGTGGCTTTCTCTCTCTGCTGGACTCCCTCGTAGTTGATCATGGTTAGAGTCTCGGATCCAGTGCTTAAAACTCACACCAGGCTCATGTGCATGCCCACCCAAGATCCTAAGAGGAGAGCAGAGAAGGGATTGCAGCATGGCCATCCTCCCTGGGGGATGATTTCTCATTTTCTGTTTCTCTGTCTCTCTGGCAAGTGCATGTGCCTGATGGGGGGAAGGGGGACCTCTCTAAAAAATATATATTAAAAAGATATATTTTTACTAAATTTAGGAATCTAGTAAAAACTGGTAAAGCATTATTATGGGTATGTCTGTGAGGGTGTTTCCAGAGAGTATTAAAGTCGAATCTGAGTGGAGGTGGGGAGGATCTGCCTTTAATGTAGCACCACCCAATAGGCTGAGGCCTGGAGAGGACAATGACAGAAGACAGATTGGTCTCTTTTTGAGACCGAGGGCAGACTTATGCCACTGCCTTGGACCTCAGGACTACAGGTTCACCTGTTTTTTGGACTCCAAGATTTACATCAGCACCATGTCACCACCACAAGTGGGTTCTCAGGCTTTCAACCTTTGACTGAGAGTTACAACATCAGTTTCTCTCCTTCTGACGCCTTAGGACTTGAACTGAGCTATGCTACCAGCCTCTCAGGATCTCCAGCTTGCACAGAGCCTATGGTGGGACTTCTCAGGCACCGTAAGTGCAGGAGCCAGCTTTCCTAATAAGTCCTTTCTCACCTATATATGTCTCCCAGTAATTCTGTCTAAAGAAACTGATTATACTTGGCTTGGCCACAATGCCCAGATATTTGACTAAACATTCTATCAGATGTTTCTGGGAAGATGGTTTTAGATGAGATTAACATTTAAATTCTTGGGCTTCAAGTAAAGTAGACTAACCCCATAATGTGGGTGAGCTTCATTCAATCATTTAAAGGACTAAATACAAAAGACTGGCAGGCCCTGAGCAAAAGATAATTCTGCCAGGAGGCCACCTTAGACTTCAGGAGCAATTTTCCCTTGGATCTGAGAGCCCATCCTGTTCATTTGGATTTGTACCTCCACAACTGAGTTAGCCAATTCCTCAACACAAATCTCTTTCTCACTGCCTTTCTCTCTCTCCTCAAACACACACACACAATGTTCAAAAAGTTTATGGAAATGCAGGGCCATGAGGTGATGTGCTGGTTAAGGGTGTTGGACTCCCATAGGGCCAGCCATGGTTTGAGTCCCAGATCTGGTGGCTTTCTCTCTCTCTCTCTCTCTCTCTCTCTCTCTCTCTCTCTC
>NW_006203745.1:1228802-1234358 GCF_000334495.1 Tupaia belangeri chinensis | reverse complement strand
TCTCTCTGTCTTTCTGGCAAATGCTCGCACCCTATAGCAAAAACTTTTTCAAAAAAAAAAAAAAAGTTAATGGAAATGCATAATATAACTATGTATGGACATCAAAATTTTTTACACCAAAATAAATTCCACTTTAATTAATTCCATTTTCCACTCATTTAATTTTAAGTCCCCCTTTACACACATACTACACATAAATACGTACCCATCCTGTTGATTCTGTTTCTCAGGGTAATCCTGACTAATACACCTCCTTAAGTCTCTGTGGGATCATGTGACTAGTAGCCAATAAAATGGAAGAATATGGAACCAGCAGATGGCGTAATGGTTCTATTGCTGGACGCCCATGTGGTTGACTGAGGTTTGGATTCTAGACATGGTGATATAAAACTCCTGGCAGGCATGTGTGCATGAATGCCCAAGATCCCAAGAGGAGAATGGAGGAGAAGGGATTGCAATATGGCCATCCCCCATGGGGGGTGGGGAGGTGTGTGATTTCTTGCTTTCTGTCTCTGGTGAATGCATGAGCCCTACAGCAAAAATCTCTCAAAAAAAAATGGAAGAATATAAAGTGTCTCATTTCTGCAATAAGGTATAATGTTTATTAATCTGGTGTGCTTTTTCTATTTTCTCTTGCCCTCCCATGGCAAATTTGGAACCCATGTACATAGCATGGCCATATGCAATACATTAGATGGATGCAGTCTACAACTAGTCAATAAGGAATATGTATATTGGATTTTGTGTACATGAAAATATAGCTGTGTTGGGCAACTGAGATTTGAGAATTGTTTGCTACAACAGCTGGAACTGTTTTACCCTAATTAACTCAGGGACACTTTGTTGAGTACAAATTGAACAAAAAAGAGAAAATAATGTATTTTTCAGAGTGCAAAAGGAAAATACCATCTCCTGATACCCAGAAACTGTCTTGATACCCATAGCTGGGTTAGGATGCTCTCCTGTTGAAAAATAGTTTAGCTCAGAACACCAATATCAAACAAGGTACTCACTCAGTGACCATGATGGATCAAGACAAAATCAAGACTACTTTGTTATCGTATCTGTACCCAGACAACAACATAAACATTGTCCAAACCAAAAAAACGATCAACCATCACTGTCTTGGGTAACATAAGTGAATGCCGCATGACCTTAGCCTCACTCTAGTCTTCTATCCTTTTTGATAAGATTTATTAAAATATTTGTCATAGAATTATCCTCACATCCTGACAGCACCTAATCCAGAACACTTTATTAAATATTCCCCCAAGATCATCTACCAAAATATCCAAATCCTCTAACAAGGCCTTTCTAACACTCTTCTGAGATGCCTCACATTTTCCTGTGGCCAGGTGTTCGGTCTGCTTCTTTCCCTCATTACAACAGGCATAAATTCAATTCATTCAACTCCAGGTGTGCCCCTGATGCCTGTGGCTGGAGGGCATTGGTACAGACAACAAGCTGATCCTCAGGAAATACAGGAGTTGGACAAAATCATTTCAACTTGACTCTCCTGTCCTTGGTCATGCTGATTTTCAGAGGAGGTAGATGAAACCCCCCTTTGTTTTAAACCACATAATGAGACTCGGTAATCAGCAGCAACATTATGACTGTATTTAACGGCTGTTTTTTAAAAACATACTTGTTTTTTTTTTTTTTTAGCTTGGAAAAATTTCCATGTACTCATTAAAAGTTTGTTATGTTAGTGTTTCATCTTTTTATTGAAAACTTTGTAATTAAAGAGTTACAGAAATTAAGATTTATATTCATAAAACCCAGTTTAATTTATTATTTTTTAGAAGACTGAAAGACTATTATTCTCCAGGAAACTTTGAAATGTCAAACTTAAAATGAGAAGTTGGGGGTGGAAAGTTAGAAAAGGGTTGAAAGAGAATGAATTAATAAATATATATTAATTTTTATCTCAAAACATTATTTTTAGCTTTTTAGAGTTCTCATATACAAATTTTTCACATCTGCAAAGTTTACATGTGCATACCAAAGTGCATTCTTTTTATGACCTATATTTCAAACTGTAGTCTGATTAGAAATTACATGGTAAAAAAAATTTAAGGGAGATTTTTTGCTATAGGATGTATGTGCTCACTGGAGGGACAGAGAGACAAAAAGTGATAAATCACCACCCAGGGGAATGACCACACCATAATTCCTTCTCCTCCATTCCCCTCTCAGGGTTTTGAGCATGCACACATACGCACCTGACATGAGTTTTAAGCCACAGGGTCTGAGACTTGAACTGCAGTTGCCCATGTGGGAGTCCAGTGACGCAACCACTATGCCATCTGTTGGACCCATACATGGTAAATGTTTTAATAGTTTGTTTCAAGATTCTTCTTGAGTGAAGATAAAATTAGATTAGTCTATCACCTCGTGCACTAAAATACACATCAAAAACATATGTACAAATATAGTTTTACATGAACTGCAAAAAGACAAGAACGAATGCCTTTTCAACCTGCAAATAAGGAAAACTTTCTATGTCATTCAAGGAAACAGAATGAACAACTGACTGATGGTGTAAAAGTATTCTGCACAGTAAAAACATTGCAAATAATTTCAAAATGGAAATTAAAACCTTGGGTAAATCATAATTAATTGTACAGGGGGTAAATTAGGCCAGTGTAACTAATATTAAAAAAAAAAAAATCAAAAACTCCCAGATGAAAAGACCAGAAATCCAGTAGATGTGTGGACAAAGGATAAAATAATAGTTCACAGAACAAGAACTTTCAGTAACCCTTAACGTTAAGGGGAAAAAATGGTCAACCTCACCTAACAAGAGAAACACAGAATAAAAGTATAAGATATCGCTTATCTATCACCTTAGCAAAAGCTAAAAGTTTAACAATAAAATATATTAGAGAGAATGTTAGGTAGGAACTTTCATAAATATCTGGTGGGAATATAAACCAGAAATATTGCCAAAACAATTTCACCATATATAGAACCAAATGCATTTACCTTTGATGTTTCTACCTCTAGAACTTTACCCTAAATATACATGTGTGATCAAGATTACTTATTAGGAATAATTCCTAAAAGCAAATATTTACAAATAATCAAAATATCAGCAGGGAACCAATTGAATACACTCTGATACATGCATACAATAGAATTTTATGCAACAAAAAATAAAATAGATTCCTACATACAGATACGTTATTGCCAAGACATATTAAGTGAAAAAAGCAGAGTACAGAAGAGTATGTATGTTACACTTCCTTTGATTTGAGTGTGTTTATTTATTTTTATTTATAAAGTTAAAAACATTTAAAATATGTTAGCCATACAGATAGGATAGAAAGGAGGGGCCAAAAATGGAAGCAATACTTTTCTGAAAAAAATTCATGAAATAGTTGTAATTTTGGACTTGTGCTACTGCTTTATACATTCAAAATTTAAAAGGGAGAGTGAAAAGTAGTCTTCACTATTTAGCAGAACCTGTAAGATTCTTTCGTAAGACTTGGTTAAATTCTTCTCTTCTTACCAACTTTACCTACTGATACCTCTCCCAACGTTTGGACTCAATTCTCTTACCTGCTGTGAAATCTCTGTGCTTTTGAAAACCTGAGTGAAAGTATGTTCTGAGGACCCAATCAATTTTCCTTCCAAACCTGAAACACTAATGCTATCAGCAGAACTACATGTCAAAAATATAAAGGCTTGACTATATCCTTCAAATTGAGAGGGAAATTTTTCAACAGTGGCAAGCACAAGCCAAAATCGATACCTTGGTGCACATTTAAATAAATGACAAGGCAATAAATCGCATCCTCTGTCCTATGCAGGAAATGTGTGCAGGAGACGCAGCAGTGAGCCTTCAGTCTCGGGGGTGGGGAGGTGTATCTAAGCAGATTGGCATGGCATCCACCTTGGGTACACTTCTTTTCTCTTTTTAAAAAATCAATATGTATTTATTATTTCCATTTAATCACTATACATCTTTACAGTGTACAACATGGTTTTTCCTAGCATGAATACAATGCATATCAGTCATGACAAAGGTATTACCACGTACATTATCATCAGCAAATCACCTGATATTTAAAAATTAATTTATACAAGGTGAACAAATGTGGAAGTTTTTTTTTAATTATTTAACTTTATTCATCTATTTTTTTTTTTACAATTAAAGTATAAATTTATTTTGGTACAAAAACTTTTTGAAATTCATAAGTAGTTTTCTTATTACACGTATTTCCATGAGCTTTTTTTTCTGAAACTTTTTAATTAATTAATTAATTTATGTCTATTCCCTAAGCATCGTCACAGTACACAAAAATATGATTTCCCATCCAGAATATACTGCATAGTGGCTTAATCTTCCATGTTATCATTATCATCAATAATTTTTCATTTCTAGTTTCATATGTATGTGTATATATATATATGTGTGTGTGTATATCTATATGTAATATATATATGTATATATATATATTACCCAAATACCCAAATTTCTGACCCTCTGCCCTTTCTCACCTTCTTTCCACACTATATCTGGTGTCTACAGTGGTTTTCCATTCCTTTGTCCCCCACATTTTATTGATTGTTTTTCATTTCTAGTTTCATATGTATGTGTATATATATATATGTGTGTGTGTATATCTATATGTAATATATATATGTATATATATATATTACCCAAATACCCAAATTTCTGACCCTCTGCCCTTTCTCACCTTCTTTCCACACTATATCTGGTGTCTACAGTGGTTTTCCATTCCTTTGTCCCCCACATTTTATTGATTGCATAATTTCTTATATAATCTAACTACTTTCAATAGCAAGTTCACTTGGTAATTTCAAGAAAAGCAGTTTTAACTTTAATAAATCAAAGAAATGCTAAGTAACTTTGCTTAAAACTTAAAGCCAGGAAACAGGTTAGGTTTCTGTTCAGATAGTAGGTACATGAACCTACTGACAGCTCAAGACAGGACAAAAATCCTTAAAACAGGAAAACAAAGCCTAGAAAAAAATTAGCAGTGTTTTAGTCAAAAGTCATAAAATGCTATTTCACCAGTTCAGTCTCATGTACTTAATCTATCTTCTGTTGTGTTCTAATCATCCTGATTAAATTCTGGGATATAATATTCAACTCCACATTTGTCCCTGTGATTAAGTTGGCCATATTCTTAGTTTTTGAACTTTTATTTCAGTGTGTCTATGTTTAATTTTCCTGGGATAGAACTCCCTTGAGAACTTCTTGGAGATCTGGTCTGGTAAATTCTTTCAAGTTTTGTTTATCTGTGAATGTTCCTGTCTTTTCTTCCCTTATGAAAGATAATCTTGCTGGGTACAATATTCTCGGTTGAAATTGCTTTTCTCTTTAACATTTTGAATATATTTTCCCATTCTTTCCTCGCCCTCATTGTTTCCGATGAGAGAGGACTGCTATTAGCTTGATGGGATAGCCTTTGTAGGTAACTTGCTGTTTTTCTCTTGCCAATCTTAGTATCTTGTTTTTGTCTGTAGTTTTGGTCAATCTGTCTAAAATGTGTAGAGGAAAAGATCTTGGGGTGATTCTATTTGGAG
>NW_006203745.1:1214057-1228756 GCF_000334495.1 Tupaia belangeri chinensis | reverse complement strand
CTCTAGGTTTGGAAAGTTTTCTTGCAGGATTTCATGGAATAGATTATCAATGTCCTTATTAATCTCTTCGCCTTCTGGAATACCAATTATACGGATGTTCGGACATTTAATGGTATCTAGTATTTCTCATATATTATTCTCATTTTGGGGGGCAATTTTCTCAGTCTTTGTGGTGGATTTTTCTAGGTCAGCCATTTTCTCTTCTACTTCTGAGATTCTATTTTCTGTATGATCCAGGAATTCCTCTTTTAGATCTTGCAAGAATTTTCTCAGCACCCCTAGAACTCATCAGCTCCTTTCTCCTGCCTCTTCCGCAGTTCTTGGTCTCTATTCTCTTCCATCTCTGTTAGCTTCATCATTATGAATATTCTAAATTCTTTATCAGACATTTCCATGATTTCTATTGAACTGCCTGTGGATAAGAGGAATTATTCTTTTCCCTTGGAGGAGAGGTATTTTCTGGCTTTCCCATATTTCTTGTGGCCCTTTGATGAGTTCTCGTCATCTGATAGATGGTGTGTTTCCTCCTAATTCTTGAAGTTCAATCTGAGTGGTCAGGAGCATGCAGAAGGAGGTGATCTGGAATCTCTTTGCCATTCTGTTTTTATCCCTTTGTGCAGCAGATTCAGTGGATATTGAGGAATATGTCAACCCTAATAGTATTTGGATGTTTGGCTATGGTTCCCTTAGATCCATCACTCAAGTTTGTGGGCTGGAGGCTGAGTTATCAGTAGAAAATCTTCATTTCTCTTTTCTCCCTGAAATCACTAGATCTAGGAGCTGTGGAGAAGTCTTCTTCTGAAGGTCTGCCTCTTGCCTCTCCTGGATGAGCAGGGGAAAGAGGATTCCACCTTGGGTACACTTCTACTGAAAGTTTAGGCATCTCTGGGCCTAAACTCTGGTATCTTGAATGCTAGTTCAATGTATTTTCAGAGGTGTTTGCATATATCTGTGTGCTTATGTACACGTACTTAAGTCATTGACTCAATGTCAAGAACATCTCATTTTTTCTCCACTAGCAAATGAATAACAAAAAGAAGTTCCATGACAGCCATGATGAAACAGAAGTAATATAATGTGGAACCACATGGGAAGGTCCCAGGTTCATGTCCCTGGGTTTTCATGTATATGCAGGTGCATGTGTACATAGCCATGATCCTGACTGGCTGAGGATGGTGGCATGAAGCTCCTACTAGGTTGCCTCTATCTCATGAAAGGAAGAAATAAATAAACTTTAAAAAGAAAGAAGTTTCATGTTACAAAACAATACATATGCTACCATTTAATTTCTGTTACCAATATATTCTGTTGGTAATAAAAACAGAAAATAATATTAATAATTTAAAAATAAAAAAAATGTAGACACCACGAGCATAAGCGTAAGTGAAGAGGAAAAAAATCATGTAATTTCTTTCCTTCCCTCAAGACAATCATAAATCCAGAGGCAAAGTTTGGCATCCACTTTTTGTTATTGCCATAGGAAAGGAAGAGGCATGAAAGACTTCCTGTTGTTGCTTTTGCAGCCTGTTCTCTGACTTACTGTTTATTTGTTTTACATGGAAGCATCAACAGTGTATGCATCAACTGATGACTACTGTTTGTTCAATTTAATAAAAATAAATGTCATCCAGCAGTCTGACTTTCAGTGCCAGGACAGATAAAGCCCAGAAATCTGCTTTCATCAGGAAAATGATACACAAATCTTCATGTTGGCTCATTTGTTAGGCATCTGTGCTGATGTGTTTCCATGCACGTCCCACTGTCTCATAAACTAAAAGTGATAACCGTGGCACAAGAGAGTTGTGGACAAGGTGTTTAGGTGTCCCTAATAAAATTTCTAGGGGAAAAATAAACTACTGTCAAAGTTATTGTTTTGAGTCAACCCCATAGCCAAGTGGTTGGGGGAGCTGAAATCTGGATCCCACATGACTCACTGCAGTTGGAATCCCAGCCCTGGCAGCATGAAAAACACCCTGGTACAGGTGCCCAGAATCCCATGTGTGTGCCCCAAATCCGCACAGGATGGAAGAAAAGGGATTGCGGTTAAATCATGTCCCATTGGGAGGTACTTTCTTACTCTTCTCCTTCCTTCTCCTTTCTTTCTCTGTCGCTTTCTCTCATAGACTCTGTGGCAATTAAGAAATAATTACTGTCTCAACATTAGTGAAAATATCTGTAGTTAATATATTATGAAAAACTGATTTGTTTTGTTTGGTTCTAGGCCTCACCAATGTTACTCAAACCTAGTAGCGTGTCTGGCATATATTAAATACTACATATTTGTTAATAAATGAACACACCAATGAATAAAAGAAATACATGGATAACTTGGAAGTGAAGAAAAAAAAAGAAGTTTGGAAGGTCAAGAGTTTACTCTAAAGACAGCTATATAGGCTGAGGTTAAGGTCTTCTGCCCAGGTTTTTCTTTGCTACATTTTTGCGCTAATACATTTTCTAAAACCTAGATGTATAATCATAATGGTTTCTGTGGACACAGGTTGAATAGCAGGGCAAGATGAGAACAGGGAAGGAATGTTGATGCTTTTTAAAAAAAAATCTAAGTCCATCTATAAAATGTTTTTAAGACAGAAACTGCCTGAAAGCTTCCTTTTTAGCTAATGGGACTATTGCTGTTCGATAGGAACACAGTTTTCTTTAGACACCTTTTTGGCCATAGCCACATACATTAGCTCACATTATCAAACATATAGAATATACTAGAAGAAAGATGGTAGAGATTACCTTCTTCCTATGACTTTGTAAACCTTACATGAGAGCTTAAAGTTCTGGGAAATGACAGATAGGGATTTTTATCTTTCACGAAATAATCACAAATGTAGGTAAACCAACGACACTCTGGAGGCCCATACTGATTTGTAATGGAAAGTAAAAGTCGCACGATGCTAGTCAAAATGTGGCTTGTTCGATCCCAGGATAGCTGATCAGTAAAATAATTTGGGTGCCACTTAGGCTAAAACAAAATGGCTAACAGAAATGTGAACCATAACTAACGCCCAAATTTCTACATCAAATAAATGACGCCATTTTCCCCGCACCCTTCCCTTCTCCACTCTCTCTCCCTGTTTTAAGTCCTCTTAGGAATCATTGGTCATCCCTGCAAACCCAAATGGCTGACTTCAAAAATATATGTTTATAAAATGCTCATACTACTCTCTGCCTCTTAGACTCCTTTGAAATAAAGCAGCCATAATCTCTGTGACAGTTGCCGCCACTAACGCTGATCATAAAACCTGGTAAAGAGGCGTAGTTGCTGATTTACCAGGCATTGCTATGCTCGTACATCCTCTCTCTAATAAAAATCAGGGAAATGATTACTTTCTGAAAGCTTAGCGCTTCAACATTTGTATTACGAACCTCCTCTGCTGTAAGATTTCAGGGCTCCCCAAGCTATCTTTTTCTTCCCAAGGAGCTGCCAATGTAAATGTGCCACACTCGAGCTCTGTGGCACACTGAGCTGAAAGAGCATATGTCCCACATCTACAGTGGAAAATTTGGCGTTCAGGGAGCAATGAAGCAAGCTATAACTCAGATTTCGAGATAAATGCTGTTTGGGACTCTGGTTCCATTTATAGATATAATTTGAAAAGCTTAGCTGTCTTTCCCATCGGGATTTTTACTCCCAAGACTTAGGTAAAAATAGTGGTGCTACAACGTCGATATGAATACTATCTTACTATTATTTTCTCTTTGCTTTTTATCAACATATTAATATAAATGAAGTCAAACAGTACTAAAAGTAGACAGCAATGAGGTGTACCAAAATCCGGGAATCACTGGCATTTACAACTGCGTAAGGTATGGGACTTGAAGAAAGTATGGTGTGGATTTGATTTATCTTGATACTTTATATGATACATTCACTGAACTCAAAATTATATTCTAGAAACATGAAGAGCTGTAAAATGAGCTTTAGAGCTGGCTATATTACCAACTGTACAATTGGCCTCCTGAAAACCCGAGATTTGTCCAATGGAAAGGGATCCCTGGGTGTGTCTCAGACACACACAGACACAGACACACATACACACACAGAGATATGTACATTCATTCACAAAACAACCTTAAAAACTGAGAAATTTACAGCTTCAAACCAGTAGTTTGATTCATATTACTTCGGTACAATTACTCACTGTCCCCCCCCAAATTATCATACAATCAATTTCAAAATTTGTTTATTTTTATTTCTCTCTTTAACAAATATATTGAGTGTTTAGTAAGTAGAAGTTACTTTGTTAGTTGTCGAAGATACAATGAAGAACAAGACAGATATAATCTAATCTCTCATGTATTTTATTTCCTAAGATTGAAAATTTACTCTCAGAATTTATTTCTAAGAGTAGATATATAAACATAAAGCAAAGTTACTTGAAATTGTCTTCAGTACCATAAAGAAAATACACAGTATGCAATATGTGATAGAGCTCACTGTCACCTTTAGAGCTACCTGGCTTCACATTATGCAGATATTGCATCATTTTTCTCCTGAATAAATCCACCATCAATGCCCCTTTCTAATGATCAAAACAGAGTTAAACTATTCTGGTAAAGCTTTATCCTCAAATCTGCCTGAAATACATCCAGAAGAAAGCTGGAAAGAAGCACTGAAGAGTTATGGAAATAGATTTAAAAAACAAGACTATGAGAAATTGTCAGGGAATGGGAGTCTGGAGTAGTGTCAGAAACACAACTGGATAAACAGCTGGATGGACAGGCTGATGGGAAAGATGGGTTAAACTATTCTGGTAAAGCTTTATCCTCAAATCTGCCTGAAATACATCCAGAAGAAAGCTGGAAAGAAGCACTGAAGAGTTATGGAAATAGATTTAAAAAACAAGACTAACAGAAATTGTCGCGGGATGGACAGGCTGATGGGAAAGATGGACACAACTGGATAAACAGCTGGATGGACAGGCTGATGGGAAAGATGGACACTACCTGCAGGCCCTGCTCAGCACTTTTACACTCATTCTCTCTTTGAATGTTCATGACAACCTAATACGGTAGTTTTTGTCATTGTGATTTCTGGTTTACATATAATCATTGCACATCCTTGTGGGGTACAGTATGACTATTCAAAGCATGCATAAGTATATAATAATCAAAGCAAGTATGTAAACATGTGTATCTTCCTTGTGATTGCCCATTTTTTAATTGGGTTATTAGTATTTTTGCAGGAGAGCTGTTTGAGCTGCATACATTCTGGTTATCAATCTCTCGTAGGAAGTATAGTTTGTGGATATTTCCTCCCATTTTGTGACTTATCTCTTTATTTATTGTTTCCTTTGCTATGCAGAAGCTTTTTAAGTTGATGTCATCCCACTGGTGTATTTTTGGTGTTGTTGCCCATTGTTTGGAGATCTTACTGAAGAGCTTTTCTACTCCAATATCTTGAAGTATTTCAACAGTGTTTCATTCATGTGCAGAAAAATGAAAGTAGACTCCCCTGCTATAGCTCACCATTTATAAAAATTAACTCAAAATAGACTAAAGACTTAAACAAACCCGGAGCTAAAAATCGTTGTTATTATTAACTTCATTTTGCAGATAAAGGATCAGAAGGGAAGTTTTAATACTTGTCTGTCAAGGTCACAGTTTACAAACAGGGGTTCTAGGATTAAAATCTGAACATTCTGGCCATTATCCTACAGTCCTACTTTGGTAGTTTGTCCTAGTTAAATAGATCACCTTACAATTTACTGAGGAAAAGTTTCTAGATAAATATTTTAAATGTAAATACCATGAAACAATAAAAATAAAGTCATAAGTTATCTTAAAGAACTAGATACCATGGGTCCAGAGAGTGCCATGGTGTTTGAGGTGCTGGACTCCCATGTTGTCAACCACAGTTCAAATCCCAAACTCAATGACTTAAAACTCACACCAGGCATGTATGTGTGTGTGCCCAAAATCCCGAAAGGAGAATGGAGGAAAAGAGACAGCAGCATGGTCATTCCCACTGGGGGGTAATTTCTCACTTTTTGTCTGTCTCTCTGGCAAGTACATGTGTCCTATAGCAAAAATCTCTTTAAAAATATAAATAAGTCAATATCCCAACCATTTGATACTGTGAAAATCTGTAGCCTGGAGATACAGTGACCATACCCAGCAACACATTCCAGGTTCTATAAACCATTTTCTTTGAAACAACTTCCTCTGCTATTAGCTATCACTGTTGCAACTAAACTATACTATTTCTCTTTTCCTCTTCATTTAAAATGCAGAGTTAATTCTTGCCTTTTCTGCTCCTGGAGTTCTTTATACATATTTTATCATTATCATTTATTTACATATTTGCTTCCTCCAGTAAATAAAGCTCAGAGTAGGCAAGAACTCTATGATTCCTCTTTAATTCCACAGCCTAGAAGTAGCGCGAAGCAAATATCCAATGAACTGTTCATTCAACAAACTGAAGCTACCTTTCTGACCACACAAATGTGACACAATAGAATGGCCCCAATTTCAATGCAATAATTATAACTCAGCTCTAGATGAAATGACTTCTTAATGCAAAAGGATTTTAGAGATGACAGATTCAGGCATCATTTCACTACAGTCACAAATGGACTGTTATTGTACTATAATGAATGAAGAAAATGCTAGAACACTTAAAATCACTAATATTTTCCCAACCATTATATGTATCTACAAGGAGCCAGACTAAAAGGGACAAATGCATGCTGTCTGTGCCATTACGCTTCCCTCCTATGCTGCAAGAGACCCTGCTAACCAATCACATGAACATGGGCTCATCCTTCACATCTTCGGTCTGACATTTTAGCAGTCACTGCCAATTGACAGGGGCTTCATTATCAGTTAATATTCACATGTCATGCTTGACCTGGACCAATTCAAATAATTTTTCTTTGTGAAACATTCCACCAGTTAGCACTTCTTACAGTGAAGAAAGAAAGCACACATGCCTCTTGGGAAAATAGCATAACTAGAGTTCCAGATTTTATGTGAACCTAGTGGGTTCAAAGAGCTAGTCTATATATTGTTGATTTACAATTGATTTTCTCACTACTTCCTTAATAATTAAAAAAAAAAAAAAAAAAGGAAAACTAGTCCAGATACTAGTTTCACTGGCCCTATTAGAAACATATGGTGAGAGCTTTTTTAGGGCTCAGCAGGTAGCATGGTGGGTAAGGTGCTAGCCTCCCATAGTTGACCATGGTTTAATTCTTAGACCTGGTGGCTTGAAAGTCATGTGATGAATGTATGTATGCATGCCCAAAATTCCTAGAGGAGAATGGAGGAGAAAGGATTGCAGCAAGTGGCTATCTTCCCCAGGGGGCGATTTCTCACTTTCCCTCTCTCTGTCTATCTCCAGTGAGTGTATGTGCCCTATGGCAAAAAAAAAAAAAAAAAAAAAAAAGGAAGGTAGGTAGGTAGGAAGGAAGAGAAGAGAAGAGAAGCGAAGTGAAGCGAAGCGAACCATATGGGGAGATCTTTAAATATATAGATAATATGTAGATTTCAATCTTTAGTCAAGATCTCTAAGGACAAAGTCTAGAAACTATGTGAACGAAAGTATATTATGATGGGCAATCAGGTTTCAATACTGCTTAATGTTTGTCTGCAGGGATACTATGTCAATTGTAAATTTTTGAAAAAGTATTTATTTACTAAAATTATATCATCATATATTAGGTTGTCAGAAAGGTCATGATGTATTTTACATAGAAAAAAATACATCATGACTTTTCCAACAACCCAATATTTTCAGTTTTAAAAATATGGATGGGCAATCAGGTTTCAATACTGCTTAATGTTTGTCTGCAGGGATACTATGTCAATTGTAAATTTTTGAAAAAGTATTTATTTACTAAAATTATATCATCATATATTAGGTTGTCAGAAAGGTCATGATGTATTTTACATAGAAAAAAATACATCATGACTTTTCCAACAACCCAATATTTTCAGTTTTAAAAATATGTCATTGGGGACCAGCAGTTAACGTAATGGCTATGTTGCTGGACTCCCATGTAATAGACAGTGGTTCACGTCCCGGACCTGGTGGCTTAAAACTCACACTGGGCACATGTGCGTGTGTGCTCAAGATCCCAAGAAGAGGGACCAGCAGTTAGCGTAATGGCTATGTTGCTGGACTCCCACGTAGTTGACCACAGTTCAAGTCCTGGACCTGGTTGCTTAAACTCATGCCGGGCGTGTGTGCATGCGTGCCCAAGATCCCAAGAGGAGAATGGAGGAGAAGGGATTGCAGTGTGGCCATCCCCCCTGGGGGGTGATTTCTCGCTTTCTGTCTCTCTGTCTCTCTCTGTCTATCTGGCAAGCGCACACACCCTACAGCAAAAAAAAAAAAAAAAAAGAAAGAAAGAAAGAAAGAAATGGTAAAAATATGTCATTTATGAAGCCCATCATGGTAGTGTAGGAGGTACGGTGCCACTCCACAATGTTGGAACCACATAGAAGACTATGTTTCAGATCCAGAACCAACTGATAGCGTGGTGGGTGTGTATATGTCTACCCATGACCCTGGCTGACTGTAAGTCTGGGTCAGGATCGAGGCATGACAAGATCCTATCAAGAGTGACCCTCTCAATAAAATAAACTTTTAAAAAATATTTAATTTATGAACTATAAATCCTGTATTTCAATAATATTAGACATGATGAAAATTAGTCATTTAGAAACTAAGCAAGTGATGCAAAACCACTTGGCCAGGAAGTATGGCACTGAGAATGAGCTATGGGAGTTTGACCTGGAGACAAACATCTCCTATGCTATATATCACACTAGACTATTCTTTCCCCAAAATCAAATAAGGTAATAGTATTCAGAAAATATGAAGTTTTATGTCCAAGAAATGTGTTGTTAAACTAATATTTCTCCCTAGGCTGACCTTGAAGTTATAGTTGCGTATTTCCAAAATGAATACATTAATTCCAAAATGTAGATCATTCCCACTAACCTCCTTTCTGTTTCTTCCTATGCACACAGATGACAGGACGTAGGATTAGAAAATCCTCTGTGCAGGGAAACACAGAACAATTCAATTAATAATTTCAATTTCATTTGGCATTAAAGGTGTTTTAAAAATAGATGTCTTTATCTCAATGAAAGCAAGACTCTTAAATGAAAAGAAGTCCCTCTGAACATTGAGAGCTCAATGGCACTAAATTAGTCAATGGATTTAAAAATTACAAAGACTTAAAGCCCAGGGAAGATTTTATAGGGTCTTTTATGCAGTGACTTTAGATAGAAGGCCTTGGGAGAAAGACAAAATTTATTGTTAAAAAAAGAAAAAAAGAAGAAGAAGGTGCTCTTGCAACTGTAAGAAAAGACAGATGACATTGAATAGTCCAATATCATTTTCCAAGCAAAGTGCATTAAAAACACAGGGGAGCAAAGTAAATTTAGATGAAGCCAATCTAAAAGTTAAGTAAACAGAATATATTAGAATTTAGGAAATCTAGCTTTCTCTTCTTATTCTTAATCATGTAAACTGTTAGTCATATACAGGCAAACTTTTTAAAAACAAGTATAATTCTTGTCTCAACAGTTTCGCTTTAATTAACTCTCTGGTCTAATGTCAGCCAATTGTTTTCAAACGGTGATTAACTTCTGCTCCACTGTGTGAACAGCAACCAAGCTGTGTCTCTATAGCAGCTGCCATTTCATACCTGAAGAGGCAAAGATATGACTTCCTGCTGGATTGGTACAATAAATCGGGGAGCATAAAAGTGAAAATGCCCTTGAAATCTTCAATAGACAATGTTAGTAACTTCTACTGAGCACATAGATGATGCTTTCCCCCTCCGTCTCTATTAGAAAACAATAAGAGATCAAGATTATCCATTGAATCCTACATGTTAAATCAAATAAATTACAAACCTAATGTTAAACAACAAACGTTACACAAGTGGTTCCTACTTACACAACAAATACTTCAGTCAAGTCATTAGAGAGTCAAGCGGAAGAAAAGAAGTTTCCTTGAAATATTAACTTATGCATTCATATTAAGCACCTTTATTTGTCTAAGCACTGGACTAAAAATCAGGAATAAGAAAGAAGTAGACCAGGATCTTGCCATCAAAGTACCCATAGAATCCATCAAAGGCCAAAAACCCAATAATCCAATGTACTCTAAAACCAATACAAAATTTTTATCCTAAGTTCAAGAATTTATATATTCCATTGGCCATGCATAAAAGTTTTTTTTGGTTTTCAGGAGTAGAGATTTATGACAAATTTTCCACACTATTGAGAGTATTAATTTATTTACTTCTCAATAACTATTGAGAGCCAATATAGACCACACATGGTACTACACACAGAGAATAAAATGGTGAGACATGGTCTTATCCTCTTAAAATTTTCAATCTTGTGAGAGAGGCAGGAAAATAATCCATAGGTATGCATAGAACTGGGACAAATGACTTACACAGGAGGTATCCTGTCTTGAAAGAGCCTGCAATACCAGAATATGACCTTCTGAAGAAAGTCACAGATGCCTTCTCCAAGTAAGTGACCTTTAAGCTGAGAAAAGAAAAATTGGGAGAAGAGAAAGAAACTCCCAGAAGTAAGAGTATGTGCAAAGAGCCTGTGGCAAGAGAAAGCATTATATAAAGAATCAGTTCTCAAAGTGGTCAGAAACTCCTATAAAAATAGTCAAGATTTAGTCATAATAATATATGTATGTTACCTGCATTTTATTTACTATGATTTTTCTCAGGAGAATACCTTAGAATGTTCCAGAGGCAACATGACAAGTGATGTAACAACAAACTAAGTGCAAAAACAGACATGAAAATCTAGTCATCTTTTATTAAGCCAGACATGAAAGACACAGAAATAAGAGAGCAAAACCACTCTTCTTAATGGTTTTTAGATTTGAGGAATTATAGTTAAATTTTATTATTAAAAAAATAATACCATATATTAGCCCAATAATGTTATCTTCATGGATTAATGAGGACTTTGGAAATGTGTTATTTATTTATTTAATTTTGGCTCGCCAGAAAGACAGAGACACAGAGACAGAAAGCAAGAAATCACCCCCCAGGGGGCATGGCCATGCCGCAATCCCTTCTCCTCTATTTTTGTCTCAGGATCTTGGGCACACACACACGTACCAGGCATGAGTTTAAGCCATCAAGTCTGGGACTTGAACCACGGTCAACTACATGGGAGTCCAGTGACATAGCCATTATGCCATCTGCTGGTCCCAGAAATGTGTTAATTTTTGTTTCTAATTACGGTAAGCATCAATAGACATAATACACATAAATAAGAGTTCAATAGCATCCTGTATAAATTTTAAAATAAAGGGAAGGGGTCTTAAAGTCAAAAGGTTGGAAATCTAGGGGAAGAGAAGATTCCCTGCCCCTTTCTCTCTCACCCCCCTTACCACCAGCTTCCAGTTTATTTCTTTTCGATTTAAAGAAAATGATGCACATTGTCACAAATTCATTTATGTGCTTATATATATATATATATATATATAATACACACACACACAGACAAGTGTGTATGTGTGCATGTCTGTGTATAAAATAAATATCAGGAATAGTTGCCCATTGGTCCTTAGAATCACTGTAGGGCCCAGTAAAAACTCTTTTAGAGTTTATTTATATAATGAGCAGAAGAGACACAGAGACAGAGATTAAAGTACACTCAATAGAGACAGACCCATGTCGTGATCTCTGCCAGCCTTCCCAGCTCACCAGGATTATGAGTATGTACACTCAGCTCATCCGAGGGCAACTGAGGAACTGAACCCGCTAGCTTCCACATGGATCCAGCATTGCTTGAGCAGTATACCACTGAGCCAGCCCCCTAGTGCAAACTAAAACGATAAAACCCCTTATTCATGAAGCAGGGAAATAAAAAGTATGCTAAAGGTACTGAAATATCTTTTGTTTCCTTTTTTTAATGATCTCTCTCTCTATCACATGTGATATTTGTTATTTGCTATTTAATACCATTCTAAATAAAGAAAGTTAAAATTTTAATTACTATTAGGTATATTACTATTTATTTTATATTGCACAATGCCAGTTTTAAATGCAAAAATAATTATATTGAAGTCTTATTCAGAAAAAACAAAATTATACAATATATTTAACAGCTCATACTTGCATAAGCATTCTGTCCCACAAGAATAGTTGAAATGCTACCTTTAATTTTTTTTTAATCTCACAATTCTTTTTCCTTCTTTTTTTTTGGGGGGGAAAGGGGGTATGGGGCACATGTGCTCACAGCAATGGTTGGAGGCACAGAAAGAGACAAAGAGAGAAATCACTCCCCAGGGTGGATGAACACACTGCAGTCCCTTCTCCTCATTCTCCTCTCAGGATTTTGGGCACTCACACATTCACAGCTGGCATGATTTTCAAGCCAATGAGTTTGGGACTTAAACTGCACGGTGGGCCATGTGGGATCCAGCACCTTAACCTCCATGCCACCTGGCCCCATCTCAATTCTTACCCGCATTCTAACAATACTACCTTTATCTTATTGATGAATAAGGAAGAACTGAAAGGGAAACAAACTATAGGTTGCTCTCTTTCCCCTTCTTTTATAGCATGAAAGAATTGACTAATGAAGGGTAGTACCTTGAGTAAGAAATTAAATGGTTGTTTCATCATTTGATTTTCTTAGAACTCCATAAGCATTTTTCTGTGTTTCCTGTAAGCTCTGGTTCATGCGGACACGTTTAAGAGAGAGAGTCTGAGGTGTGGGGACATGCGCTGAGCAAACACCACATGCTCTTTTAGGGTTTGGCAGAACCTTGTAACTTGTCTTTCCTTGACCTTGGCTGCAGACAGAGCAAGGGTGGAAATTGCTAGGGGCATTCCAACAGACACATCTGATGGACTTCAAGAAACATCTTGACCCCAATTAGTAAAATCCAATCCCTGCTCTGCATCTGAAAGGTTCTTTAGACTTCTCTGGGTGTGGTAGTACACTCCTTATAGAGAAGTTCTTTAGCTCCTTCCCCACACCTAACAGCTAGTTCTCTGCATTACAAAAGAAGATGAGATTTTCTCTAGATGGGATTACCACCAAGGGATACACCTGGCCCTGGGTATGACTAATCCCTTATAGATTTGTTAACTGCTTCTTATTGTCGGTAACCTGGCAACCAATCCATGAAGTGCCATGAAACATACATGTGTAATGTCTCCTTGTACTATAAAGACGTCCAGTTCCTCTGGGCAGCACAAGTTACTTGGGCTACCTAGGCTCAGGCTGCCCGTGTCTGTTTCTACTCTCTCCCTTTGTCTCATTCTTTCCAATTCCCAGGTCCTGGCAAGATGGAGGGCTTTCTCTTTCTTGTCCTCTTTCTCTTCCTCACCAGCAGCCCCCTGATCATGATTCAGCCAGACCCAAGCTCTGGGGCGGACGCCGACACTGGTTCAGATGGAAAACATGACTCCTTCAGTATGAAAGGCTAAATAATGGCCTCCAAAAGATGGCTGCCTTCTATGCTCCTAAACCTGTGAATATGTTACTTTACATTGGCAAAAGGAACTTTTCTGATGTGATTAAATTGAGGATCTTGAGACGGGGAGACTGCCCTGGATTCTCCAGATAGGCCTATTGGGGACGTCCCCATTAGGGGACGGCAAGAGAAGAGTCACAGAAGGTAATGTGACACCAGAAACAGAGAGAGATCAGAAAATGCCAGACTGGTGGCTTTAAGATAAAGGAGGAAGGGACTGTGAGTTAGAGAGGGCAGCCTCTGAACACTAGAAAGGTAAGGGGACAGATTCTCCCTGCCCCCCAGCCCCAGCCTCTGAGAGGAATGCAGTCTGATTTCAGACCTGAAAGACACATTTCAACCTTCTAGAACTTTGAGACCAGCAGATGGCATAATGGGTACACCGCTGGACCCCCTCATGGTTGACTGCAGTTCCAGTTCCAGGCCAATGGCCTGAAACATGCCAGGGGCATGTGTGTGTGTGTGCCCAAGATCCCAAGAGGAGAATGGAAGAGAAAGGATTATGGCATGGCCATCCCCTGGGGGGGGGGTGATTTCTCACCTTCTGTCTCTCTCTGTCTGTCTCTCAGCAAGCGCATGTGCCCTATAGCAAAAATCTCTCTAAAAAAAAAAAAAAAACTTCGGGACCAATACTTAGCGTAATGGCTATGTCACTGGACTACCATGTAGTCGACCGTGGTTTGAGTCCCAGACCTGGTGACTTAAACTCATGCCAGGCACGTGTGCGTGCATGCCCAAGATCCGGAGAGGAGAATGGAGAAGGGACTGCGGTGTGGCCATCCCCCCTGGGGGGTGATTTCTCGCTTTCTGTCTCTCTGTCCCTCTCTGTCTTTCTGGCAAGCGCACGCGTCCTATAGCAAAAAACTCTTAAAAAATAAAAAATAAAAAAAACTTCTAGAACTTTTTTAAAAATTTATTTGTGTTGTATAAACCACTGCGTTTGTGGTCATTTATTTTAGCAATGAAAGGAATTTACCACACTAAATTACAAGGTTCCCACTCTGAGTTTCTCAGAATTCCCATGCATTTTTGAGTCCACCAGAAGAATGTAGTGCTAATGGTAGAACCTGCCAGTATTCAAATCTGGTTTTCTAATACGTGTTTTCCCATCAAGCTTCCAAATACATACATACATACATACATACATGCACATAATTTCTAGGTGTGAAGTCCAAAAATATTTATTTTTTTAAGGTCTATAATTGAT
>NW_006203745.1:1212563-1214012 GCF_000334495.1 Tupaia belangeri chinensis | reverse complement strand
TTGAAACATTGAGAAACTCCATCATTTCAAAGTTTCATAAACCAAGAACTAGAAGAAAGAAAGAGACCAAGACTAGTGCCTCTGAGAAGCATCTTTAACAGCCGCTCAAATATCTAATGAAGCAAACATAAGCCACATACAAGCTGGCATGCTGAGATCTGAATATTTCTTTCTTCATAATAAGAAGGGGATAGAAGTGGGGATAGAAGTGGTTTTAAAAATTTAACAAAACCTAAGAAAAAGGGGAAATTGTCCTGCAGACATAAAATAAACAAAGCTCTGAACTTAATTTAGTTGTAGAATAAAAAATTTTTAAAAAGATTTGGAAAATTTTATGGTACTTTCAGTAAAATCCAATAAATGTGGCCAACAAAGCCCGAGAATCTAAGAAAAATAAAATAATAAAATCTAAGAACAATTAGATGAGATACAAAGAAAACAAAGACTTAAAGATATAAAAATGACCAAAAAATGTTTCAAGGAAATCAAAATTATTATAGTTGAGCAAATATATAACTTAAAATTTTTAAAGAGCATAATTGATAAAGAAAAAAATGAAAATGATATGAGACTACATTAGAAGTAGAGACAGAGCATTAGAATCAACCCAACAATTACAAAGCTTTTTTTAAAAAGTGGCATAATTGAAAAAATAAAGTGAACTAAGGAAAAATAATAAAAAGAGACTATTTTTTTAGAGCTACTTAGCTAAATATTTTAAAAGTAACCCAATCAAGTTCAAACAGTCTTATGTAAAGGCAGAAAAAAACTAAGCAGATTAAACACTAAGGAACAAAAACCAGATGAACTTTTATGTCTCTAAAATTACAGAACAGAAAAAGAGCAAAGCAATATATATAAAATTTTCAGGGAAAAGGAGCTGTGACCCACTAATTAGGCCCAGTAAAATGGCATTTGCTTTTGAAAACACCAGAAAAATATCCTCATATGTACATGCAAGAGCTCAAAAATATAATATCTCTGTATCCTTTCTGAAAACATTTTGTACAATATAGGAAAGATAACAAATGTTAACCCAAATCAAGATTTTAAACATGTTAAAGTTAGGAAATAAAGACACAAATAGTATATGTTGAGAATGGTTCAACAAAGTTAAATTCAAATTACTGTTCTTAGTTGAAGTAAAAAAATTGAATGCAAATGTCAAAAATCATGATGTAGGCTGAGAGATGAAAGATAGCATATATTCAGTTAAGAATGGCCAACTGGGCCAGCTCTGTGGCCTGATGGCTGACCGGGTGGTTTGAGTACGGGCCGGGCAGCTTGAAAAACATACCGGCATGCCAGGCAGGTGTGTGTGAGTGCCAGATCTCAGATAGGATGGAAAGAATGGACAAGGGATTGTAGCATGACCACATCCAGTTAGGAGTTGATTTCTCCCTATAGCTCTGTCTCTCTCTCTCTCTCTCTCTCTCTCTCTCTCTCTCT
>NW_006203745.1:1177529-1207373 GCF_000334495.1 Tupaia belangeri chinensis | reverse complement strand
GCTGTTGAAACATTGAGAAACTCCATCATTTCAAAGTTTCATAAACCAAGAACTAGAAGAAAGAAAGAGACCAAGACTAGTGCCTCTGAGAAGCATCTTTAACAGCCGCTCAAATATCTAATGAAGCAAACATAAGCCACATACAAGCTGGCATGCTGAGATCTGAATATTTCTTTCTTCATAATAAGAAGGGGATAGAAGTGGGGATAGAAGTGGTTTTAAAAATTTAACAAAACCTAAGAAAAAGGGGAAATTGTCCTGCAGACATAAAATAAACAAAGCTCTGAACTTAATTTAGTTGTAGAATAAAAAATTTTTAAAAAGATTTGGAAAATTTTATGGTACTTTCAGTAAAATCCAATAAATGTGGCCAACAAAGCCCGAGAATCTAAGAAAAATAAAATAATAAAATCTAAGAACAATTAGATGAGATACAAAGAAAACAAAGACTTAAAGATATAAAAATGACCAAAAAATGTTTCAAGGAAATCAAAATTATTATAGTTGAGCAAATATATAACTTAAAATTTTTAAAGAGCATAATTGATAAAGAAAAAAATGAAAATGATATGAGACTACATTAGAAGTAGAGACAGAGCATTAGAATCAACCCAACAATTACAAAGCTTTTTTTAAAAAGTGGCATAATTGAAAAAATAAAGTGAACTAAGGAAAAATAATAAAAAGAGACTATTTTTTTAGAGCTACTTAGCTAAATATTTTAAAAGTAACCCAATCAAGTTCAAACAGTCTTATGTAAAGGCAGAAAAAAACTAAGCAGATTAAACACTAAGGAACAAAAACCAGATGAACTTTTATGTCTCTAAAATTACAGAACAGAAAAAGAGCAAAGCAATATATATAAAATTTTCAGGGAAAAGGAGCTGTGACCCACTAATTAGGCCCAGTAAAATGGCATTTGCTTTTGAAAACACCAGAAAAATATCCTCATATGTACATGCAAGAGCTCAAAAATATAATATCTCTGTATCCTTTCTGAAAACATTTTGTACAATATAGGAAAGATAACAAATGTTAACCCAAATCAAGATTTTAAACATGTTAAAGTTAGGAAATAAAGACACAAATAGTATATGTTGAGAATGGTTCAACAAAGTTAAATTCAAATTACTGTTCTTAGTTGAAGTAAAAAAATTGAATGCAAATGTCAAAAATCATGATGTAGGCTGAGAGATGAAAGATAGCATATATTCAGTTAAGAATGGCCAACTGGGCCAGCTCTGTGGCCTGATGGCTGACCGGGTGGTTTGAGTACGGGCCGGGCAGCTTGAAAAACATACCGGCATGCCAGGCAGGTGTGTGTGAGTGCCAGATCTCAGATAGGATGGAAAGAATGGACAAGGGATTGTAGCATGACCACATCCAGTTAGGAGTTGATTTCTCCCTATAGCTCTGTCTCTCTCTCTCTCTCTCTCTCTCTCTCTCTCTCTCTCTGGCGAGTACACACACTCCCTGGGAAATTTTTTTAAAGAAATGAATGTTTACCTGAGTTGCAGCCCTCAGATTGTATTAACAATGATGAGAACTACGGCTGCCAGTTACTGTAGAAGACAAAACTAAAGGAAATGGCTACATTTTGTGAGACTAAGAAAATGTAAAATAAGATGAAGAGCTAAGACAAAATATTTGAATGTAGCACAAAAAGTTTAAATTTTTCTATTGCAATACAGATACTCAAATTGGATTAAGAGACATAATCTAAATATACACTGCTTCCAAAAGATCTACCTAAAATAAAGTAACACTAAAACATTCTTAAAAGATAAACAAAGGTGCACCGGTTTTTTTTTTAGAGGTTTTTGCTATAGAGCGCATGCGCTCGCCAGAAAGACAGAGAGACAGAGAGATAGCGAGAAATCACCCCCCAGGGGGGATGGTCACACTGCAATCCCTTCTCCTCCATTCTCCTCTCAGGATCTTGGGCACGCACGCACACGTGCCCAGCATGAGTTGAAGCCACTGGGTCCAGGATTCGAACCACAATCAACCACATGGGAGTTCAGCGACATAACCATTATGGTAACTGCAGGTCCCACAGAGATTCACCTTTATTGGTTCCTGTCTGTGGTCCTAGCTACTCAAGAGACTGAGGCAGAGGATCATGACATAGTAAGACGGTGTGTGTGTGTGTGTGTGTGTGTGTGTGTGTGTGTGTGTGTCACAGAGAGGAGGGGGTAGCGGTGGCAGAGATAGGCCACAATTCAACAAATTGAGAACAAACTACCTGGAACTACAGATTTAGTATGATGAAGAACCAGCTTGTCTATACTAACATGATTTTAGTATTCTGATAAATTCCTGCCCAGGAATTCAAGTAACATTGCTGTTATTCCATGAAGTCTGCAAAAACGCATTTATCCAAACAATAAACTACTCAGCTTGCCTCCTCTTCAGGCATTCAGGTGAATAGCCAACTTCTCAGGAAAATAGGTTTTTTAAATGGGCAAGCTTCTTTATTATCAAGCAAACATTAATTATTCAAAACCCTCATGTTTCTGTGTCCATCAATCTTAAACTAATACCACAACTTTACATAGGTGTATACAGATTCTTGCATTTAAATTCCACCTCAAACCAAGCCCAAAAACTCCCTAAAAATCCACCCAAAGGTGGTATTCTCCTTCCTGCAGTAAGTAATAAACCTGTTTTTGCCTGAACATTGTGTTTTTGTTTTTTATTTTTCCAGAGTTAGTAGCCAACAAGATAAACTAAAAAAAAGTTATACTCCAAAAAAGTTCACATAAACTAACTGATCATTTAAAAACAAAGTTGGATGTGGATAAGCAGTTGGCATGGAGGTTAAAGCAGATGGATCTCACAAGGCCAATTGCACAGTTCAAGTCCCTGACTCAGCGGCTTGAAAATCACATATGTTTGTATGTCCGAAGTCCAAAAGGAGAATAGAGGAAGGATTGTGATGTGGCCATCACCCCTGGGGGATGATTTCTCACTTTCCCTCCCTCTCCATCTCTGTCTCTGGAGAGTGTGCATGCCCTATAGAAAAATTTTAAAAGAAAATCTAAGTTGGATGTTATTTTATGTTGATAAAAAGCTATCATCCACAACAAAGATACAATAGCTATAAACCATTAAGTGTTAACTGTGTCAAATGTGAAGTTTAAACTTATAAATATAAAAAAAGATAAATACAAAGAAAAAGAAAAGTAGGGGGCCAACAGGTAACTGGAGGTTAAGGCACTGGATCTCACATAGCCAACTCTGTGGTTCAAGTCCTGGACCCAGTGGCTTAAAAAAATCACACTGGGCATGGAGGTGAAGGAATTGTGTTGTGGCCGCCCCCGCCCTCGCCCCCGCCCCCGCCCGGGGTGATTTCTCACTTTCCATCTCTCTCTGTGTGTCTCTCTGTCTCTTTCTGAAGAGGGTACTTATCATATTGCAAAGAAAAAAAAAATAGGAATGATAATTTCTGACAAATCAACTTCCAGGCAAAAAACAATAGGCTCTTAAGTATTATCTTACTGAGAATTAGAACAATTCTAATAATAATTTTAATACTGTAAATATAGGTAAGACCATAGTCTACAGAAGAAAATACTTTTCTAAGTGTATTTGGAACAAAAACTTTTTTAAAAACGAATAATATGCTATTGCATTGTGGAGAATATTAAATTCCTAAAGCAAATGCTATTCAAGCCACAGTCACTGGTCACAGTGCCATAGAGCAAGAAATTAATAACTTATTTTACTAATCAAAATGAAAATGTAAAACAGCTACCTACATAGCTATTGGCTTAAAGAGGAAATTAAAACAACAATTACACCTCATGTAGAAAAAAAATTAAAATAAGAGAGCTACTTATTAAAGCTTATGGGTTGTAGCCAAGGCTATTTTCATCCTAATAATAGCTTACTATTTTCTAGAAATGGTGCTAAACACATTATATGCATTTTTTTATTCAATTTTAACATCTCTTTGAGGGAGGTATCATTACTGTCTTCGTTTATACATGCAGAAACCGAGGCTTAGAAAGCATAAGCTTAGTAAAATAAAATTGGATTTATATTCAAGCATCTATTAACATATTATATCATATAGATCAAAGTAGGAAAGCCGTGTATATAATCATTGCAATAGATGGCCAAATATGCATTTAATAGAATTCAACACCCATTACAGGTTTTAAAAATTTAAAGCAACTCCATAAACTAGAAACAACATTCTTCATTAGCATTTTTAAAGTATATTACTTGTTTAAAGCCAAGGGCAAAATCATACTTAAAAGTTACTAAGACTCAATGTTTATGTCCCCCCAAATTTGCTTGTTAAGTCCTCATCTCCAATGTAAAGTACCTGGAAGTGAGACTTTCGACACCTTATCTCATGGAGGTAGTGCCCTCAAAAATGGGATTAGTGCCCTTATAAAATAGATTCCAGGTGCTCTTTTCACCAGTTGAGGACACATCATGAAGGTGTCCATCATGAAACAAGAAGTGAAGTGCGCCTTCTCTAGGCACCAAATCTGCCAGTGCCTTGAATTTATACTTCTCAGCACCAGAACTGTGAGAAATAAATTTCTGTTGCTTATACGTCATCCAGTCTATGGTAGTTTGTTATAGCAGTGGAAACTAACACAAAAGTAAAACCCAAAAGTAGTACTGCCGAAGATTCTCCATTCACATAAATTTGGAAAATCTGAACGCAGTAAACCCTCCTTCTGCATGTCACAACTTATATATATATATAAGCATATTCAAGGACCTAGAAATTCCTGCAGTTACAGAAAAACAAACTTTATTTAACCTTGTGCTTCTCTTACGTACTTGAACGGAAACACTTGACACAAGTATCACCTACTAATACTCTACTGAGCACTTTGGAAAGGTATTTCTATTAAACTAGGAAGCCAAACGAGGATACCTATAATCATCACATTTAACAGTATCCAGACCTGTGAGCCACAAAATGAAATAGAACAGAAAGGAGTCAAGTCATACCACACAAATACTCCTATTAAACATGCACATAAAGATTACTAGAAAAGAGGGCCAGCAGATGGTATACTGGTTATATCACTGGACTCCCACATGATTAACTATGGTTCAAGTCCCAGACCCAGTAGCTTGAAAATCACACTAGGCATATATGTATGTGTGCCGAAGATCCCAAGAGGAAAATGGAGGAGTAGCGAGTGTGTCATGGCCATTCCCTCTGGGGGGTGATTTCTCACTTTCCCTTTCACTATCTCTGTCACTCTCTCCTGTGAGCACACATGATCTATGGCAAAAACTTAAAAAAAAAAAAAAAGATTAGTGGATGAAAATACACTCAAAATGATACTGTGGTTATCTCTGTGTGATTGAATGTCAACTGATTTTGCTTTATCTTTTATATTTTCTGTATTGTCTATGATAAACAGGTATTTTTAGCAGGCATTAATTCATACTAAAAAATAATACTTTATTAAAACAGCATGTTGAGAATCTTTGTCTAGAGCACTCAAGCAGAAAGGTCTTCTAAAACAAATAATAAAAATCATACATAAATATATTCTTAGGCTGGGTGGTACTTTAGCAGTAAAAACTGATGCTCTGCAAGCAGGCCCACGTAGGAGGGCTCCAGGTCCACACTGAAGATCTCTGTGAGTGTCCCAAGCACATGCCTATGATCCAGGGCTGGCTGAAGCTGGGGATGGACTGCGGCATCAGGACCCTGTTGGAGAGTCTTCCTCTCTCTGTCCTCTCTCTCTGTATATCTCGCTCTTGCTCACTCATTCACTCACTCAATCACTAAATGAATAAATACATAAACCAAAAAAAAAATAGATGTGGTATCTCTGTGGAAGCTAAAAGATGTGATTACATAAAAGTAGAATGAAATAGTGGATACAGGGAGCTGGGGTGGGAGAAGGAGGTGAGAGGGATAAAGAGAACATTGGTAACAGATGAAAAGCAGCAAGTAGATAGGTGGAATGAGTTCTAGGGTGCTTTAGCACAGTAGATTGATGACAGTTGATGACGATCCATGTGTATTTGAAAATAGCTATAAGAGAGGATTCCAAACACAATATAAATAATACATTTTTAAGGTATGAATACGTTAATTACCCTGATTTGATCATTAATACATTGGGCTCATGTACTGAAAAAAATCACACTGCACCCCATGAATATGAACTATTATATGCCAATTAAAATTATGTTTAGGGAACCAGCAGTTAGCGTAATGGCTATGTCGCTGGACTCCCACGTAGTCGACCGTGGTTCGCGTCCCGGACCCGGTGGCTTAAAACTCACGCCGGGCGCGTGTGCGTACGTGCCCAAGATCCCGAGAGGAGAATGGAGGAGAAGGGATTGCGGCGTGACCACCCCCCCTGGGGGGTGATTTCTCGCTTTCTGTCTCTATGTCTCTCTCTGTCTGTCTGGCGAGCGCACGCGCCCTATAGCGAAAAAACCTCTCCAAAAAAAAAAAAAAAATTATGTTTAAAAAATAGATATCATCTACAAAGTACTGAGAAAACCAATCCAAAGCACATCTGAGGTTCTCAACTGAAACCTGCACAATTGTTATGCTTTTTGTGTATAAAAGTGAGAATAAGAATTATATTGCCAGCAAAGAGAAGTCAATTACAATTTACAGAAGACAAAAATCTGACACAAATATAATCCAAATAGAAAAAAAAAAGCTGAAAAAGAGCCAATACTAGCAAAGAACAAATCCAGATTACTTAATTGATTCAAAATTTCTATTCTTATTTATTTTTGCATTGTTTCTTTTTCTATTGCCAAAGGGACTTTTGTCGGCACTGCAATTGTAGAAATATGCCATTAATCTCATTACTCTTAATCAGTGTAATAACTGGAGGTAGAGATCTTCAATTGCTAAGCCAATTCCAAAATTAACCAAGTCTGAGTTATTTAGTTACAATTAAATAGCTGAATCTAGAAAGATGGAGTAGAATAAGAGAGATTGCTTTATAAAAGGACATAACTAGTCCAGCTACAGGGGCACAGTGGTAGCACAAAGCTCTCCAATGCTGGGAGCCAAATGAAGACAGAGGTCAGGTTCCCAGGTCAAACTGTAGATGCCTGGTATGAGCACATGTACCCATGGTCCTGGCTGCCTGGAAAGCTGGGTAGAGAGTGGGATCACTGCTTGAGACTCTATTGAGAATGGTTGTTTCTCATTCTTTCTTTTTTCTTTCTTTCTCTCACATATGAAAGCAGTAAATAAACTCAAAAAGAAAGATAATAACTAACAATATAATTCTGTTTTAATGAGTTAAAAATAGACTTTTGCTTAGAAAAAAGTCTTTTAAAAAACTATTTTAAAAGGTTGGGACACCAGGTGGTGTGGTAGTTAAGGACACTGGACTCCCACATGGCCAACTGTGGTTCAAGTCCCAGACCTGGTGGCTTGCTTTTTCATTTTCCTCTCTCTCTCTCTCTCTCCCTCCCTCTCTGCTCAAATTAAAATAAATAAATTAATTAATAAAGTTAAATAATTCTTTTTTTAAAAAAAGTTGAAGAAAATTTAAACACTAGCAAAACTTTAAGTCAAAACGGAGATTTATCTCTGTTCACTTTATCTGAGGCCCAGAAAATCAAAAACAAAATAATAGATGTCCAGTACCCTCACTTTCCAAGCCAGGTACTAAATCAACTACATGGAAATCACAAGATGGCTGAAAAAAGATTTTGCAAATATTAGCACTCCAGCCCTCTCAAATGTATAAAAAGAGCTTAAGTGAAGGAAGGCAAAAAATAAGACAATTTCTTTGACTAAAAAGCAAAATTTCTATAGTATTTTCCCTTTATCATCCTGTACCTTCCTGGGGAAGTGGAATAAAATCTTTGAGACTTTCTTTTAGATCTTGATATTTGCCCCCTAAATTTTAGGAAGACACAGATATTTAGTGTTTGACATGCCTCCAAGAAATGTTCAGTCAAAGACCACCGCAATAATCCAGACACAGAGGCTAAAAGACTTCACTATTCTTAAAAATCTTAAATGTCCAACATTTTAGTACTTTCTCTCCACTGCTCTGTCTCCATATTTACACATCAACTGACCTCGACCTATCCTATCTCCTGCTCACCTGCTTCTGGCTCTCCTCTCCCACACTGAATTCAAGGCCCTGCCTCCCCTACATCCAGGCTGTTGCCTCAATGTATTTCATGTGATCACGGAAAGTTCTGTTCTTTCATCCTCTGTGCCAATTCCTGGCTGCCATTTTGCCTGCCAATACAATAAAGATTGAATTTATTTTCTGTTTGGAATGGTAAAAATTCAAGCAACATTTAAAGGATGAAAGATAATATTTATATATACACAAAGTGGTTCTCCCATGGTATCTAATTGAAACAAATGATCTTTTCCCTGGAATAGACATTTTTCTCCTTGAAAATAGATGAAACATTCTGATTCCATACCAATGTCAAAACCTACCTCTCCGTGGTATGATAGTTCAAATACAACTAGGCCATATATTAAAGAAAAAAATATATAAAAGGACCTTATCCAATTCTCTTTCTTCATGTCAATTTCTCAAATAATTGTGTCCATAAAGTGAAAGGATAGCACTAAGAGTGGTAATAACTACCCCAAAAGTCAAAGAAATGCAGTGATAGGAAAGTGGCTCATGTAAAACACACCTCTTTTATTCTTATAGCTTTATTTCAGCCACTATTATGACAAAAAGGAATGAAAAAAGAATAGGTTTCTGGAAAAATGCATATTATGGGAAAACCATGGATGGATTTGATTTTTTTTTGAAAATGTACATTAATTCTACTTTCCATGAACTTTTTGAAGTCTCTGCCTATGTGCCAAAAACACAGACTGAGATGGCACACTAGTTGTTTTCTGTTTTTAGCCATGAAGATCTCATGATTGGTATTTCAGCTGCCAAACCAGTAATATGGCGGCAAAACAGAACTGCCAGAAACCTCTCATAATTGAATTTTGGCATCACACAGGGTGTCATGTTAGACAATTGAAGCTTCAGAAACTTCTGTTTTTCCACAAGCCTATGAACTGTGCCATTCTCCAACACAACCTCAAAAGCCATGAATTTGATACGTAAACCATTCCGGAAAACACAAACACTAAGTTTCACAGAAAAGGTACATATGCCAGAGTGTGAAAACATTTAATAGACTGTAACAAAACTGCCTATAGCTTTCCTCATAACAAAGGTTCAAAATAATTTAAAACTATTTCATGTGCAGAAGATCAAAAGGATTTTTAAAAATCACTACTGCTGTAATTATTTTTATTGTAATTTCTGATTTACATATAATCATGATACATTTTTGTAGGGTACAGTATGGTTTTTAAAAGTATGTATATGGTATGCAATAAGTAAATCGAGGATATAAAAATATTTACCACCTTCAACACAGAATGTTGCATTATGTTGTACACCTTTGAAATTCACTCTACTGGTTATTTTGGAAGTATATGTTAAATTATCAGTGATGTGGGGCTAGCAGGTGGCATGGTGGTTAAAGTGATGGATTCACACATGGCCAACCACAGTTACAGTTCTGGTGGCTGGCTGGCTGGCTCTCTCTCTCTCTCTCTCTCTCTCTCTTTCTCTGTCTGTCTCTTTCTGGTGAGCACACATGTCCTATAGCAAATTTAAAAAATAACAATAATAAATAAAATTAAATAGATCATTCTTTTTAAAAATTATCAATGATGTTCTTTACTCTGACATGCAGTTTTAGAGAGAAATGAAATGACTAAAAGTCAGATAACAAATCTCATACATTAATGAAGATGAATTTTCAGAAACAAAGACAATATAGCCAATGAAAAAGGAATTTGTAATTTTCATATAAAGAATTGGGGAGATGAGAGAGTTTATAATCTGAAAAGATCTATGATATCAATCATTGGTCTAGTTAGAGATAAGTAAAATTGTACCTATCAAAGCTCATTAGGAAGAGATAGAAAAAGAAAACATTTATTCACTCACTGTGAGTTCTTGTAAGACCATAGTATTCTAGTGTGCATAAAAATCTAAATCCTGTAAAAAAAAATAATAATTGGAAAGATGTTTAAAAGTAAAGACATAGGAAAGCCAGTGATTTGGCGACTTATAGGCTTTACAAAGTTCTTGATTTTAGTCTTTTTAAAATTCATTCCAAAGAAAGACTCAGCTACTTATAACATTTTGGGCTTTTCCTCTATTACCTAGTTTTATGCAATGAATAATGCTTAAAATAATAAATATATAATTATAATATGAAAGCTGTTAGACAAGTGTCTATCAAATAATTGGTGAATTTGTACTAAAATCTAATGGTGTGTAAGATAATCTGAATTTTTAGCATGCAGTCATTTTCACTTAGAAAGTTCTCATTTGTTTGTTTTTATCATATTTATGGTTTATTGGAAAATGCAATAGTTGTGACAATCATGCTTAACACTTTAAAACAAGAGGAGAGAAAACAGATAGGAGTGTCATAGAGGTATGTAAAAACTAGCAGTTTAAGTAATTTGTAGCCCTTCTGAGAAACTAAAGATGGGAAATATGTACTATATACTTTTGTAATAAGGTGGCTTCCATCCATTATAGCTATCATCTTTCACTTCATGCATTCAAAAAAATTACTGTTTACTCCCAACTTAAAAAGCATATTAAAATATCTACCATACATGGTGGAGACCTGGTAAAGAATGTATGAGTAACTTGCTAAACGTAGGAAGTAGCAAGAGACCCCATCTTCTGATTTGAAAATAGCAGTGTTGTGGTCAGAATGTGGGCTCTGGAATCAGACTCTAGATGGGGGGTCCTGGCACACACTGGTTGTATCATTTCAGGGAAGTTATTCCACAGTTTTTAGCTTCTGTTTCTTCACCTATAAAAATGAAAGTAATTCAAGATCCTATGTGATTGAATTGCTGTGATTATTAACTAATGCACATAATGTGCTTAGTGTAATGCCTAGAATATATTAAGTACTCAGTAAATGTTAGGTTTTATAGCCATTATTATTCCCTCTATACCTTGCTACCTTTGGCTTAATAGCCTTGAATTTCTACAGAAAATGAAACCTTAATCTAAAGAAAACTATTTCACCATGGTATTGTCAAACAGAATAAGGCAGTAGGTTTGGGCTTTTTTCTGTAATCTTTTCTTTCTTTTTTTCTTTTTTCTTTTTTCTTTTTTTTTTCTTTGCTAGAATAAACTGAGGAGGAAGATAATGAGCTAAAAAGCCTCTTCAGTATCTCTGAAAGCTGGTGGAAAAACAATATAGACCCAGAAATACTACCACATACACAGATTTCTGTATATGAAATTAAAATTAGCCTAAGTATTGTAGGCAGAAGGACACATACAAGGAATCAAATTGTCAGAAAATCTTTGGCAGACTAGAGTGATGTATGTATAAGAACCACTGAACTGAAGAGCTTACTGCTAGTGTTCCAGTACAAGACCACAAGCTGCTGCTCCTTACACAACAGCCTCAAGACATTCATAAAACTGCTGTCTTGGCTCAGGAGCCTGAATCCAGCCACCTCCTCTACCACTGCCTTTGGATATCTGAGTCCCCACCAATGACACCTAGAGCCCTGAGTCTGGCTTGCTGCTGCCTCCTGCTTCCACAGTCTTGCCTGTCCATACAAACTGTGACAGGGAGAAGGCATCAACATCACATCCACTGTCATCCTAGAAGCAAACAAGTCTCTAAAATATAGTTGTAAATTTTCCATTTTCTGGTCAGTGGACATAAGGGGTTGGGAATGATATTAGTACAGTTCAGCCCATCCCTTTGGCTTCTCAATTTCCATATGTAACAGCTGAGGTAAAAATTAAACTTTCAAATGACAATAATAAGAACTATTGCTATATCTATGCACCTAGTATAATACAAATATTGTATACCAGAAGAAACAAAAGACTTTCAGTCATTGGATTGATCTCTAATCTTTGGGTATTGTTTCTTTCTGCTATAGTACAATCACAGTTTGACACTGATACTCTATCATCTGGGGACTGAAGTACAGACTTATACTACCTTCAACACACTTTTTGTAAAGAAAGCAAAGAAGGGGCTAGGAAAAGGATGTCTATTAATATAATCACACACACATAGATATAGATTTATGGCTAGAGTTCTCTTTTGTGAAACTGGTTATACTTCCTTCTTAAACTACCCATTCATCTCCCTTTGTTCTTAACCAACTCTTCACTAGCATGTGTTTCATACAAAAGGGTTTCAGAATGTTTATGGAAACTGTATTCTTTTTAAAATGCATGTATTTCAAAAAATTTTGGACCAAAATAACCCCACAGTCTAACTCCATTTTTCCACAAACTTTTTGTACGTGTTGAGGATAGGCAAACCTTCAGTCTTAAGATGTTTCAACCACTAGTGACTCTGTCAGTGTTGGGTTGTGACAATTTCTTATTAACTTATTTGGTTGGCCATGACTGGAGGCACTGCAAAGCACATTCGAGTTTCAAAAATATTTCTCTATGCTTTTATAGTATCACCATCCCCAAAAATCCCAAGATAGTGAAGACTAGTCGCCTAACTAACATCACCTAACCTTTTCTTTGCTTATTGACTCAATAGCAAGAAAGTCCAATATACAAGTTACATGGAATTATTTCTCGTATTCCTTGATAGAAACAGTCACCTTAAGACCTCATGGCTTCTAGAATATTTAGTAGGTTGGATAAAAATCTATTTCAAGATGGCAATCTCAGATCACAGGGTGATTTGTCTCCCTCAATCAGGCATTCAGCCTCCTTCAGGGTTCCATAGTAACCCAGGAACTGATTTGCAGAATGAAAATAGTTATTTCCAGTTAAAAAGTGTGCTGGTCAGTTTTATGTGTCAATTTGACTAGGCAACAGACTAGTTATTCAATCAAATACTAATCTAGGATTGTGGTGGAAGTATTGGGTCTTTGGGAAAAAATCATGACATGTTTTTCCATAGAAAAACAGAAAAATTATCACAACTTTTCCAATAACATAATAATTTGCAGATATGGTTAGCATTCTCAGATCATCTGATCTTAAGTAAAGGAGATCATCTTAGATAATGTGGGTGATCCACTCAAGGAAAAACCCTTTGGGGAAAAACCAAGGTTTTCCGTGAAGAAAAGAAATTCCACCCTGGTATGGCAGCATCAGCTCCCACCCACCCAAGGGTTTCCAGCCTGTGGGTCTGCCCTACAAATCTGAGACTTGCCAGTTTCCATAATCATGTAAACCAATCTCTTGAATTAAATGTATCTATCTTGTAGATGTATGTGTATGTATATATACACACACACACACACACACATACATGTCCTACCATTTTTGTTTCTCTGGAGAACACTGTCTGAAGCAAAGGTCACAATTTCTTCAAAGTTCTAGGAGCCTATAGATGTTTCTCTAAACAGAATCATCATCTGTCATTTAGGGCCCTTGGATTGTTAGGTCATAAAGTTTAGTGGAAAAGATTCTTCTGGAATTGCTAACTGCATTGCAGCCTGGAATGGCTAAAGAACTGTTTCTTGCTTTGGACCATGCCGGGGTCCAGCCTCAGCGGGGGTGGGTTATCTCGTTGGAGGTGGCGCAGGAAGGAAAGACTGAGGCCTCCATGCCATTTTTGTGCACGTCCTCAGTCGGACACCCCCAGAGATTGTTCTCTGTAGAATGACAACTGCCTTTTTATTGAAAATGTAATACCTGCAAGTAAGTGGGTAAGGGGCTACGTGTTCTAATTATCAGCTTATAAAGTTTTAACAATAGGGAACATAAGTTCCATTTAGGGTTGGATTAAGGGTGGGTCTATTGCAGTTACACAATTGTTTGTTTAATGTAGGCAGGTCTTTATGAAATGTAGTTTTGGGAAAGCAGCTCCATCAAGCAGAGATAATTATCAGCTAATGCGGTGATAGCCATCTTGTGATTACTGAGTGCGATGCTGAGAAAAGAAAATCTCAAGTATTGATATTAGTTTTTATGGATCTCAATTAAAGAATGATACTTATATAATTTTATAGGAATTTAAAACATAATTTAAAGAATCCTAATATATTTATTTATTTTAAGGGGGTGAAGCTATTGTTCACTTAGTGAGGGTGGGGACAGCTTTTTTAACTAGTGGTAAAGTGACTAACTAGTTAATGAAGAACTTTAAAGTGTGTTTGTAGTATACGTAAGCATTTTATTGTGCCTGTGGCACCACTGTTATGTATTTTGTTAGAACATTAGCTACCATGGGGTGGGAGTGTCCTGGGCCAGTTTCGGCCTAAAAGGTTATTTTTAAGCTTATGTTAAATATGTCTTAAACGGCCTTCCAAAGGTCAAGATTTTTGTCTAGATGTGACTTTAATACACCCTCTATTGTGACCGCAGGAATAAAGCATTGTAATTAACAGTAGGTGGTCAGGGCAAAGGGGAGCAGTCGGGGAGCTTTCGGGAAATCTTATCATATCCTCAGGATGTATAAGAGAGCTATGTAATTCTTTTATAGTAGTATATCAGGGAGTCAGAGGGGGGTTGCTTCCCAGCAAGGCTACCGCAGTCTCTGGAGCATACAACAAGAGGCCTTGCCAACATGCTGAGTCAACCCCAGCTTTGCTCATAGGTCGGGGAGTGTACAACAGTGGCTTGCCAACATGCTGAGCTGACCAAAGTTATGCTCAAAGGTCAAAGGCTCAAAACAGATCCTGGGGCCCCACCAGGTCAGACTCCTCCAGCACCACACTCAAAACTGGCAGTCTAAAGGGATTATTTCATCATTGCAGAGGACCATTTAAAATATATGTCGCTGCTAGACTCAAAAAAGCCTATTAAGCAGTGTATGTGTGTGTGTGTGTGTGTGTGTGTGTGTGTATAATTACAGAATACATCAACTTGTCTTTTGCTTTGAATGGGGATGTTTTTACCATTCCTCGTACCACTAGATTCCCAGAAACTTCAGTGAATGGGTAAGTCCCCAGATTTACACAGACTATATCTCTTATCTTGTAAGCACAGGTCTTTAAAGGCCTGTAGGGTACTGAAACTCAAAGTGTAGTCTGTAGATCTGTGCTGGTCTATGAAATCTTTGTTATTATTCTCAATGAATACAGAAATTTAGAGTAAGTACTTAAAAATATTATAGATATTTGACAGAACCTAGTAAAATAATTAGGTATTCTCATGCCTTTGTAATTGTTTTTGTATTTTTTAAATTGTTGATCTGAATTAATTAGAATTTTTTTAAAAAATGGGTCTATCATCCTTGATTATTCTAGATATACTTATCTAGAATACCTGCTACTTTCTGTTCATCAGTACTATCAGCTTGATGTAATTGATACAGCAGACCAATATGGTATCCTACAGTGTGATAAAATAATGAAATGCCCTATGAGTAAATTATAGCAGAGAGCCAGAGAAATAGCCAACCCCTGAAGTAAGATATATACTCCCATTCTTGGTAGGTGAAGAGCAAATGGCTTTTGGTGCTCCTGTTCTAGGGAAAAGAGAGAAAAAGTACTCACAAGAACTACAGTTGCACACAAGGTACCAGAAACTGTACTGACTGGTTCTAGTAAAGAGACCTGCTGGAATTACTATTTGATTAAGTTTAAACTAATGTGATATTACTCCTTAAAACAGATCCATACTCATTCTATCTTTGGTGGTGGCACTAATCTCTGCTCTTCATTCTTCCAAAGATACAGTACTGCTTTTAATTTACTAGTTTGAAAAAAAAAAAAAGTTCCAATAGTCTTACTTAGCTTTTAATAGCAAAACAGCTTTTAATCCATTCATCACTTGATCCTCAATAAAGTTCATTCTTGGACTGAGAACCACAGTGTTTTCCTGGATCTCTAGGGATTATTATTATTTTAAAGTGACTGATCAATAATCCTCAAAAGAACTAGCTTTTTTACTTTTTTCCAGTAATTCAACTGTCTTGGCAAATAGCAAATCACTTGGGGGAAACTAAGAAAGAGACTTATGAACTTATTGGAGCATTGCAAGCACTTTTCCAAAAGACAGCCACCTCTTGAGTTAAGAGGCTGTGAGTATGGAAATTCTTTCACATCTGAGGTTTGGATGAGGAGACTTGACTCTACATCCAGTAACCTTAAGTCAATTTCCATTCACCAGGCCTAACGAATAAGATTTGATTTGATTTGATTTGATTTGATTTAGTTAGGAAGATTGAATAGGACTCTAACAGTCATCCATTTGATTCAACATGGAAACCATAGTCAGTTATCCCCAAAGCTCCCAGCAGTCAAATCATCTGATTCCTATCCTTGCTTTACTACCTGTTAGCATAACAAAGATCTTGCTTTTGCCAGTGATCACTTGAATTCTGACTCTCCCGGATCCTGTCACATCTATTTTAATATCAGCATCTTTCATCTTTAACCCCAGTTTACAGAGGATATGCCCTGTTCTGGGCTGAATTATGTTTTCTTCCTAGTTAATAAGTCAAAACTCTAACCCCCAGTACCTCAGAACATGACTATATTTTGAGATAGAGCCTTTAAAGAGATGATAAAATTAAAATGAGGCTTTCAAATTGGCCCTGATACAATCTGGCTGGGGTCCTCATAATAAGAACTTTGAACACACAAGGAAACACCAAGGATTCATGCCACAGAGGAAAGATCATATGAGGATCCAGAGAAAAAGCAGCCATCTGCAAGTCAAGCATAGAGACCTCAGAAGGAACCAAAGACAAAATATTTAATTTCTAGCCTCCAGTATTATAAGAAAGTAAAATTTTAAGTTAAAGTCACCTAATGTAGTATTTTATTATGCCAGCTCAGCAAACCAATACATTCACTAATGCACTATTTTTTTTTTTTTTTGGAAGAGAGATTTTTGTTTTAGGGTGCATGTGCTCCCTAGAGAGACAAACAGAAAGCAATAAATCACCTCCCCAGGGGGGCGAGGGGGGAAGGCTATGCTGCAATCCCTTCACCATTCTTCTCTCATGGTCTTCATTTTGGACACACATACACATGCATCTGGCATGAGTTTTAAGCTTCTTGGGTCTGGGACTCAAACCAGAGTCGACTACGTGTGAGTACAGCAGCTTAACCACTACACTGTCTGCTGGTCGTCACTAATGCAGTCTTTAAGAATGTGACATCAGGGGCCAGCGAATGGTGAAGTGGTGGTACTGGATTCCCACATGGCTGGCCATGGTTCAAGTCCCAGGCCTGGAAAATGAAACTCACACTGGGCATATGTGCAAGTGTGCCCAAAATCCCAAGAGGAGAAGGGATTATAGCATGACCATCCCCTATTGGGGGTGGGTGTGTGTGATTTCTCCCTTTCCCTCTCTGTCTTTCTCTGTGTCTCTATCAAGCATACATGCTCTATAACAAAAATCTCAATTAAAAAAAAAAAGTCACGTTAATATACTTCTCATTTTCTTTGTAAAGAGAACTTCTTCTGAGGCCCTTGAGAAGCCACAGAAGGAAGAAATCAGTGACATTACAACACACTCATCACATTAAATCTTTACATTTCTTGTTCCAAAGATACCTAGCAAGCCAACTTAATTTGGTGTTTACTAGCACTGAGCTCTAGTCTTAATCAAACAAATAAAAGATGGCTAACTTTCTTAAGATTGATTCTGTGAATAGGATGGCCTCTGTAATGTTGCACAGAAAATGGCTACAGTCAAGAACATTAGGAATATCCACACAGGGGGCCAGATGGTAGCACAGCGCTAAAACACAATGCTCCATAAGACAATATATGGCTACAGTCAAGAACATTAGGAATATCCATGCAGGGGGCCAGATGGTAGCACAGCACTAAAACACAATGCTCCCAAAGACAATACCATATGGGAAGGGTCACAGTTCAAGTCTGGGTGCCTCACTGTGTATACAGGTCATGTATGTGTGCCCATGATCCAGGACTGGCAGAAGGCTGGGATGGATTTCAGTGTCTGGACCCTGTTGGGAGTGCTGTCTGTCTCTCTTACTTGCTCATGGAAGAAAGAAAGAAACTAAAAACTGATTATCAATTCAGATAAAATGTTAAGTTGCCATTTAGGACCAGTGGCCCATCCTGTCATACTACCGCAATAGCAAGGCTTGACCCTTTATTAGCTGACTCAGAATGCTGTAATGAAGTACCATCCACTAGGTGGCTTAAACAACAGGAATTTGTTTTCATATGCTGGAGCTGCCTTCTCACATTGCCTTTGCGCAGTGCATGCACATGAAGGCAGAGAGAGGGCAGGTGAATTATCTTATTAGGACACTAAAACTATTGGATCAGGGCCCCACCTTTATGACCTTACTTAACCTAATTAGATTCTTAAAGGTCCCATCTTTAAATATGGCCACTTTGGAGTTAGAGTTTTAACATGGGAATTTTGAAGGAATGCAAACATTCAGTCTATAACAAACCTCAACCCTTTAATTACACCAAGGGAGGAGTTAGTGATCCCTTATGCCTGTATGTTGCAGTAGCACTAATGGCTATTTGCAAGTTTTTTTTTGTTTGTTTGTTTGTTGAGAGGTTTTTTTTTTTGGTTTTTTTGGGTTTTTGTTTTTGTTTTTGTTTTTCCGCTATAGGGCGCATGCGCTCACCAGACAGAGAGAGACATAGAGACAGAAAGCGAGATCTCTAGGGATTATTATTATTTTAAAGTGACTGATCAATAATCCTCAAAAGAACTAGCTTTTTTACTTTTTTCCAGTAATTCAACTGTCTTGGCAAATAGCAAATCACTTGGGGGAAACTAAGAAAGAGACTTATGAACTTATTGGAGCATTGCAAGCACTTTTCCAAAAGACAGCCACCTCTTGAGTTAAGAGGCTGTGAGTATGGAAATTCTTTCACATCTGAGGTTTGGATGAGGAGACTTGACTCTACATCCAGTAACCTTAAGTCAATTTCCATTCACCAGGCCTAACTATTAAGATTTGATTTGATTTGATTTGATTTGATTTAGTTAGGAAGATTGAATAGGACTCTAACAGTCATCCATTTGATTCAACATGGAAACCATAGTCAGTTATCCCCAAAGCTCCCAGCAGTCAAATCATCTGATTCCTATCCTTGCTTTACTACCTGTTAGCATAACAAAGATCTTGCTTTTGCCAGTGATCACTTGAATTCTGACTCTCCCGGATCCTGTCACATCTATTTTAATATCAGCATCTTTCATCTTTAACCCCAGTTTACAGAGGATATGCCCTGTTCTGGGCTGAATTATGTTTTCTTCCTAGTTAATAAGTCAAAACTCTAACCCCCAGTACCTCAGAACATGACTATATTTTGAGATAGAGCCTTTAAAGAGATGATAAAATTAAAATGAGGCTTTCAAATTGGCCCTGATACAATCTGGCTGGGGTCCTCATAATAAGAACTTTGAACACACAAGGAAACACCAAGGATTCATGCCACAGAGGAAAGATCATATGAGGATCCAGAGAAAAAGCAGCCATCTGCAAGTCAAGCATAGAGACCTCAGAAGGAACCAAAGACAAAATATTTAATTTCTAGCCTCCAGTATTATAAGAAAGTAAAATTTTAAGTTAAAGTCACCTAATGTAGTATTTTATTATGCCAGCTCAGCAAACCAATACATTCACTAATGCACTATTTTTTTCTTTTTTTGGAAGAGAGATTTTTGTTTTAGGGTGCATGTGCTCCCTAGAGAGACAAACAGAAAGCAATAAATCACCTCCCCAGGGGGGCGAGGGGGGAAGGCTATGCTGCAATCCCTTCACCATTCTTCTCTCATGGTCTTCATTTTGGACACACATACACATGCATCTGGCATGAGTTTTAAGCTTCTTGGGTCTGGGACTCAAACCAGAGTCGACTACGTGTGAGTACAGCAGCTTAACCACTACACTGTCTGCTGGTCGTCACTAATGCAGTCTTTAAGAATGTGACATCAGGGGCCAGCGAATGGTGAAGTGGTGGTACTGGATTCCCACATGGCTGGCCATGGTTCAAGTCCCAGGCCTGGAAAATGAAACTCACACTGGGCATATGTGCAAGTGTGCCCAAAATCCCAAGAGGAGAAGGGATTATAGCATGACCATCCCCTATTGGGGGGGGTGTGATTTCTCCCTTTCCCTCTCTGTCTTTCTCTGTGTCTCTATCAAGCATACATGCTCTATAACAAAAATCTCAATTAAAAAAAAAAAGTCACGTTAATATACTTCTCATTTTCTTTGTAAAGAGAACTTCTTCTGAGGCCCTTGAGAAGCCACAGAAGGAAGAAATCAGTGACATTACAACACACTCATCACATTAAATCTTTACATTTCTTGTTCCAAAGATACCTAGCAAGCCAACTTAATTTGGTGTTTACTAGCACTGAGCTCTAGTCTTAATCAAACAAATAAAAGATGGCTAACTTTCTTAAGATTGATTCTGTGAATAGGATGGCCTCTGTAATGTTGCACAGAAAATGGCTACAGTCAAGAACATTAGGAATATCCACACAGGGGGCCAGATGGTAGCACAGCGCTAAAACACAATGCTCCATAAGACAATATCATATGGGAAGGGTCACAGTTCAAGTCTGGGTGCCTCACTGTGTATACAGGTCATGTATGTGTGCCCATGATCCAGGACTGGCAGAAGGCTGGGATGGATTTCAGTGTCTGGACCCTGTTGGGAGTGCTGTCTGTCTCTCTTACTTGCTCATGGAAGAAAGAAAGAAACTAAAAACTGATTATCAATTCAGATAAAATGTTAAGTTGCCATTTAGGACCAGTGGCCCATCCTGTCATACTACCGCAATAGCAAGGCTTGACCCTTTATTAGCTGACTCAGAATGCTGTAATGAAGTACCATCCACTAGGTGGCTTAAACAACAGGAATTTGTTTTCATATGCTGGAGCTGCCTTCTCACATTGCCTTTGCGCAGTGCATGCACATGAAGGCAGAGAGAGGGCAGGTGAATTATCTTATTAGGACACTAAAACTATTGGATCAGGGCCCCACCTTTATGACCTTACTTAACCTAATTAGATTCTTAAAGGTCCCATCTTTAAATATGGCCACTTTGGAGTTAGAGTTTTAACATGGGAATTTTGAAGGAATGCAAACATTCAGTCTATAACAAACCTCAACCCTTTAATTACACCAAGGGAGGAGTTAGTGATCCCTTATGCCTGTATGTTGCAGTAGCACTAATGGCTATTTGCAAGTTTTTTTTTGTTTGTTTGTTTGTTGAGAGGTTTTTTTTTTTGGTTTTTTTGGGTTTTTGTTTTTGTTTTTGTTTTTCCGCTATTGGGCGCATGCGCTCACCAGACAGAGAGAGACATAGAGACAGAAAGCGAGAAATCACCCCCCAGAGGGGATGGTCACACCGCAATCCCTTCTCCTCCATTCTCCTCTCGGGATCTTGGGCACGCACGCACATGCGCCCAGCGTGAGTTCTAAGCCACCGGGTCTGGGACGTGAACCGCAGTCGACTATGTGGGAGTCCAGCGACATAGCTATTACGCTAACTGCTGGTTCCCTATTTGCAAGTTTTTAGAACAATTCCTATCTCATTGAGTTGGTATCTGAAATGTATAATATTTTGTAAGTCTACTCATAGCCTTAAAATCACCACTATTCAAAGATACATTTCTTCCTCTCTGGTCTAGCACACCTAGCATCCATTCTTATATATGTTTTACAAATTTCTACTTATATTTAGCAATTCTTTTTATAAGCTTTTTCTGCTAGAGGAATGTTATCCTTGTCCCAGGATATGCTGAGATTGATTTATGTTAGAATAGTAAGGATACAACATAAAGCAAGTTAACATGTCCTTTCACATTCATATATATGAAATTTCTGTATGTAATTATAGTTTGCAAAGTGAATTTTCCCAAACATATTATGCTCAACAGGTAATTTTTCATTTTTGTGTCCCTTAAATATTTTGCTTCTTTCTTTTCCCCTTGATTCCCTTCCTTTCCCCCTCTTCCATTTCCACCCTTATCACTGTCTCTAGTATCTGCAATTGTTCTTGATGTTTTTATATCTTCCAATCATTCAGTTTCAGCCATAGAATGCAGATATTCAGTATATATTAAGTGGGGCACAAATCATGCCTTTCTTTCATAGTCTAGCTTGCTTCACTTAACTTGGTTTGTAGATAGTTGTCTTCTCACATTGCCCTTCTATAGTCATTCACTTTCTATCAAATGCCAGGGTCTCGTAGTTTCTTTATAGCTGAGTAGTATTCCATAGTGTATATGTGCCACACTTTTTCAATCCATTCATATGTTCATGGACATTTGGGTTGGGTTCATGTCTTAACTATTGTGAATAATGTCGCAATAAATATGGATGGACAAGCACTTTTCCAACTGAGTGTATTCCTATCCTTTGGGTAGATACCCAGGAGCAGAACTGCTGGATCATATGGTAGTTCTATCTGTAGGTCTTTGAGGAACTTCCATATTGTTCTCCACAGTGGCTGTACTAATTTGCATTCCCACCAACAGTGTAGGAGTTTCCTTTTCACCACAGCCTCACCAGCACTTTTTTTTTTTTATCTTAGCCATTCTGACTGGAGTGAGGTGGAATTTCATTGTGGTTTTGATTTACAACTGCCTTATGATAAGGAGGTTGACAATTTTTTCCATATACTTTTTCTGGTCGTTCATATGTCTTCCTTAGAAAATTGTCTATTCAGCTCATTTATCTATCTGTTAATTGGTTTGATTTTTTTCCAGGTAAGCCACTTGCATTCCCTGTATATTCTGGTTATCAGTCCCTTAGTTGAGGCATAGTTTACAAATATATTCTCCCATTCCAAGGTTGCCAATTCACTCTAATTATTGTTCCTTTTGCTGTGCAGAAGATTTTTAACCTGATATAATCTCACTTGTCTATTTTGGAATTATTACCTGTGTTTTATGGGTCTTATTTAGAAGTCGTTGCCTACTCCAATGTCTCCAAGAGTTTCTCCAGTGTTATCTACCACTAGTTTTGTAGTTTGAGACCTTAGGCTTAGATCTTTGATACATTCCGAGTTAATTTTTGTTAATGGTGAGAAATAGGGGTCCAGTTTCATCTTTCTGCAGGTAGATCTCCAATATTTCCAGCACTGTTTGCTAAAGAGATTTTCTTTTTCCCCACTATATTGACTGGTGCCCTTTTTATTATTTTATAGACCACAGATTAGTTTATTTTTAACACCCATCATGCCATAAATTCATAGGGAATAGGTTCCAGTAGCTCAGGCTCCTTTCCATTGGTTCTCACAAATTGTGCTTCTCTGGGTGGAGCAGGCTGGCGCTTTAATTGAACGTAGGTACTTTTCTCTTTGGCTTCTTTCTTTTTCTGGTCATTTTCCTTCACATGTTTTAGGAAGCTATCTCTGCTCTTAGGATGTTTGATATGCTCAATATGCACATTGATTCTCTTGGCAAGAATCTTGCTCCTAACTTGTTTGCTCACAACAATGCCAACAGCATGCTGGGTAACATTGTAGACTCTTTCAGTTTTGCCATGGTAACATTTGTGGGCATTCCTTTTAGAACAGTACCCATTCCCTTAACGTCTACAATATCACCTTTCTTATAGATTTGCACATATGTTGCCAAAGGAACAACTCCATGTTTTCTTTTTTTTATTTATTTAATTTTATTTATAATTTTTTAATTTGATGAGAGAAGGAGAGAGAAGAAGAGAGAAAGTGAGAGAGAGCAAGCCGCCAGGTCCAAGACTTGAACCGTGATCAGCCATGTGGGAGTCCAACACCTCACCACCACGCCACCTGCCAGCCCCGCAACCCCATGTTTTCTAAAAGGCCTAGCGAACAACACATATCAGGTGCCTCTCCTCCTTTGCTTTGCGTTCATCATTTTGGTTAATTACTGAAAGATGGTGGTTCCAGCCAAAAGGACTTGACTGGTGCCCTTTTAAGGTAAATATTTCGGAAGTCATAAGTTTTCTAATAAATAGAGACTAGTCCCACTAAAAGGAAGAAGAGGCTACTTCTGGTGGCAGGAAAGGCTCAGAGCAGTTTGGTTGACCAGTCTACTTAAACTCATTTTAGGTCACTGGAATGCCTCCATTCCAACTCTTAGTATCCAGTATTTCTCAATTAATCAATGTTCAAAATTCAGACACACACACACACACACACACACACACATAAACATACACATGTGCACACAAACCTGGTAAGACTGTAAATTCAACATGTAATTTAACAACCCATAAGATCAAAATTAGGTTATATCAATCCTGCAACTTTAAGGGATAAGAGATTCTTTTTGTATTACCTATGGAGGGTTTCTGATCACAGCAGTATCACTCCAGTCTTTGTATTATTTGTTTTTACCATAAACATCTGTCACAGAAGCCCTTCAGTCTGTCAAACTCTTGCATTTTACAGTACTCTACTCCTGGGGATGCCATGCAATAATTTAAGAAACTCTTCCTGTGTGCCACTGACTACCAAGATCCAATTTTCCAGTAGTACCAAATATGTTACTGCCTTTAATCCCAACCAAGTCAAAGAAGCAACACAAATTCCCATCAGTCAAAAATTTAGGTAAAGAAACAGATTGAGCATTTTTAACAGATTGGAATTTAATTCAGGGAATCATAAGCTTACAAATCTCTAGTAAAAGCTGAAGAATCAGGAGTCAGGGTGATACCGCTGGAAATTTTGAAGTTAGGAACACAACACTAAAGCTCCATCCAGAAAAAAGAGTTGTTACCACCACCTGAATAACTCTCTTGACACCTACAAGTTAATAACTATACTCTGAAATACTCAACCAGGGTATAGTATCTGCCTCCTAACACTCAAGTCTTCACAACTTGCTTTCCAGCTGAAGAAGCACTAGGAATATGCTTGTTGCTTGACTTCCAAATCTTTCTTGAGTGCACGCTACTGTTAGGACATAATTTTCCTCTAGAATCCCATCTGTGATGGTTTCTTAGAAATGTATTTTTAACTTTCCAGCCTGTATAACACAGAAAGTCACACAAGAGAATAAGCACTTGAGTTATCAGTTACCAAATCCAGCAAAATTTCAACCACTTAGTTCTCCTGGTCTCCCATAAATTTTCTTCAGTCTAGCAGAAGGATTGCTGCCTCTTCTCAGCCTCAGTATACCCAAAGCTACACTGACAAAAGTAGACTCAGATTTAAGAATGTTTATGAGGAAATGGGTCACTATTTGTGTTTTTTTCTCTTTTATTTTTACACATTTCCATTCCAGACTTTTTTCTTTTGAAAAGAAAGGTAGAATCAAACTTTTATTGATGCTCAAAGTTGCTTTGTTTTTTCATGCTAGCCGGCAAGCCTGGACTTGAGTACTAATATGTATCATAGGAAAAGTATTTCAAGAGGCTGCATTAGTTTCCTAGAGCTGCCATGCAAAGTTCCACAAAATGGACAACTTAAAACAACAGAAATTTATTCTTTCACAGTTCTGAAGGCAAGAAATCCAAGATCAAAGTCCCAATAACATTGGGTAATACAGTAACCTCTGAAACACTGGGTAGAATTCATCCGTCCTTTTCCTAGTTTCTGGTAGCAGGCAACAATTTTTCACTCATAGCTTCATCTTTCCAATCTGTTTTTATTCATCTGGTATTCTTCCTGCGTGCGTATGTCTCTTCTCTTCTTCTCCTAAGGACACTACACCTGTTGGATTGGGGCCTGACTTAAGTAACTAGGACTTCATCTTAACTGGATTACATCTTTAAAGATCCTATTTTCAAATAAGGTCACATTCTTAGGAGCAGGGGATTAGGACTTTATCATAGCTTTGGGTAGATATAACCCATAACAGAGGCAAAAAGGATCTCACACAAAGGGTCAGAATAATCAGTAACATGAAATTTCCTCAAGAATGTCAAGAAAAATGGCAAATTACATATGCCCTGGCCTCAAGTGTGATCATGTGTTTGAGTAAACTATATTCATATAAACAATTATACAAATTGAAAACACTGATGTGGGGTTAGCGGATGGTGTGGTGGTTAAGGCACTAGACTTCCACATGGCCACCCACAGTTTGAGTCCCAAATCTGGTGGTTTAAAAATCACTCCAGGTGCATATATGCTTACAAACCCAAAATCACAGGATGAGAATGGAAAAGAAGGGATTGTAGTGTGGCCATATCGCTGGAGTGGAGAATAATTTCTCACTTCCCCTTTCTTTGTCTCACCACCCCTGCCCCCATGAACACATACACTCTATGGCAAAAAATCTTTAAAAAAAAAAAAAAAGGAAAAGAAAAGAAAACACTGATATGAAGAACATCGAAATTGTAAACTGATCTTAAAAGAGATTGTTCCTGGGACCAGCTGATGACATAATGGTTACATTGTTGGACTCCTACAAAGTTGACTGCAGTTTGAGTCCTGGGCCCGGTGGCTTAAAATTCATGCTGGGTGTATGTGTGCATGCCTGCCCAAAATCTCAAGAGGATAATAAAGAAGAAGGGATTGTGGCATGGCCATCCCCCATGGGGTGAGTTCTCACTTTTTGTCTCTGTCTCTCCAGCAAGTACTTGTGCCCTATAGCAAAAATCTCTCTCAAAAAAAAGAGAGAGAGAGAGAGAGAGATTATTCTTGAGGGAAAGAATAAAATCTGTTATCACCATTTTTATAGAATTAATTTTATCTAAGATAAATATTAAAAATTCCTCTCAAAAGAGATTAATCAATTGTATGAATATAAACATTCTAAAAGGTATTAATTATTATTTTTATACAAATCTTTTTTTAATTTCCCAGATTCCAATCTAACCTCCATTTTGACCTAACAAAGGTATAAAGTCTGTGGTTCACTTATTCACTCAACAATATGTACTAAGCACCTACTATGTGCCAAGTGTTCAATATTCAGAATTCATACTAAGTACATCATGGTCACTGCTTATAAGACATTGCTTGAGAATCTAGGAGGAAGAATAAGTGAGTCAATATACAATCAGAGCCCTGAATTGTAAGATGTGCACAGATGTTAAAAACAGGGTGTTACAAGATCAAGAGAACAGCTAAATAAACTATACTGAGGAAAAATCTTCCCTCAGAAGAAAAAATTCTAGAACTGTATCACAAAGAGTACAAATGACAGGGCCAGCAGGTGGCATAGAAGTTAGGGTGCTGGACTCTGAGACAGCTAACCATGGTTCAAGTCCTGGACCTTATGGCTTGTTTTCTCATTTTCCCTCTGTCTCTTTCTCTCTCTGGTGAGTGCAGGTGTCCTATGGCAAATTAGTAGATAGTAATAATAATAAATAAAATAAATAATTCTTTTAAAAAAATGCAGGGGTCAGCAAGTGGCATGGTAGTTAAGGTGCTGGTTTCCCACATGGCCAATCATGGTTTGAGTCCTGGACCTAGCAGCTGGCTTTCTCACTTTCCCTCTCGCTCTTTCTCTCTAGTGAGCACATGTGGAAATTAATTCTTTTAAAAATTGTACAAATGAGTTAGGAAGGTGCTTTAGGCAAAAGAAACAGTATAAGTAGACACAGATCTTTGAGAGAGAGCACAGCACATCCTGGAAACTGTAAGAAGTTCCTTATGACTGGATTGAAATGAGAAAAGGGGATGGCAAAGTCAGGAAGAGGGGGCAGGGAGTAGTCATGATTAAAGCAAAGGCCAGATTATTAAAAAAAAAAACTTCTATGACAAAGGCAATGGAGAATGTGATAAACTAATCCAGTGTCCACTAATATCTGTTTTCCTCTCCTTGTGAATGCATGGCTACATTTTACACACTTTGGAATTAAAAGGGATTAATAGTATTATATGACTGGTTTGGGCCAAGGGCTATGAGTAAAAGGGAAACATGTCACTTTTTGTACAAATCAGAGAAAAGCCCTTGTGGCATCTTTGTGGTTTTTTTTTTTTTTTTTTTTTTTTTTAAGACAGATTTTTGTTACAGGGGGCATGTGCTTGCCAGAGAAACAGAGAGGCAGAAAGCAATAAATTGCCCCCCAAAGGGTATGGCTACATTGTAATCCCTTTTCCTCCATACTCCTCCTAGGATCTTGGGCAAACACTCACACACACCCATCCAATGTGAGTTTAAAGCCACCAGGTCTGGGACTCGAACCATAGCTAATTATGTGGGAGTCCAGTGATGTAACCATTTATATGCTATCTGCTGGTCCCTATGTGTTCTTTACCCTTGCTGCAGTAACCAGCAATGCTCAGTTGGTAAAGCTTCTCCCAGCCTGGATCCTTGAGTGACTGTGTGAGGCTGAATACTAGCCTACCCTTTTGAACCACAGGAGACAAGTAGAATGAGTAAGACTGATGCCTTTGCTTTGTTAAGTCACTGAGATTTTGAGTTAATTTGCTCCTGAAGCATAACCTAGCATTAATTTGATAATATTAGGTTGTCAGGAAAGTCATGACATTTTTCTATGTTTTTTTATGCTAAAATATATCATGATTTTCCCGATGACCTAATATATAGCATGCAACTGCAAGAAAATTTAACCAGGAGACTTGCTTAGGAAGACTTTATTTTAGGAAGATCACATTGGCTGGAAGGTAGACTATAAACTGCTAGGACCAAGGATGGATACAGGGAGATAAATACTAAACTATAATAATAATTCAGAGTCAATCAGTGCTGTTTCCTAACTTAGCCAAACTTATCTCCTTCCAATTAAACTTCAGGATACCAAGCATGGGGTGATCTGGGCCATAGCATGACAAATGAAGCTTCTTCAGGCCCAACCCTCTTCGAAATCACTGCATGTAGGTGATTCTCTGCCAAAGGCTAGTGCTCTTGTAAAGAGCCCAAGTCCAGTAAAAGATCTCCAGTTAAGATCAAAACCCATGTTAGGGGAACCAGCAGTTAGCGTAATGGCTATGTCACTGGACTCCCACGTAGTCGACCGCAGTTCGCGTCCCGGACCCGGTGGCTTAAAACTCACGCCGGGCACGTGTGCGTGCGTGCCCAAGATCCCGAGAGGAGAATGGAGGAGAAGGGATTGCAGTGTGACCATCCCCCCTGGGGGGTGATTTCTTGCTGTCTCTCTGTCTCTCCCTGTCTGTCTGGCGAGTGCACGCACCCTATAGCGAAAACCTCTCCAAAACAAACAAACAAACAAACAAAAAAACCCATGTTAGTAAAAAGCATATAACAACTCACCCTAAATTACTGTGAAAATTCTTCCTTTTATGTGGCATCTATTCTGGGTACATGGCATTCTAATACCTATTAGGTCATAAGGAAATTCATGACACATTTTTGCACAGAAAAATAGAAAAATGCATCATGACTTTCCTGACAACCTAATAGAACAAAAGAATCAGAGGGAAAAAAGTTGTTGTGAGTTTCAACTACTCATAGGTAGATTAAACATCCAACCCAGATTTCCCTGAGCATCACATGAAATATGAAGTTACTGAGAAGAAGGTTCTAAACAAGTCAGAATAAAATCATCAATATATTTGTGTGTTCGGTGCTAGCAAATAACAGAATTGCACCCCAGTGACAATGTGCATAGTTACTAAATCATTTGGAATAGAAAACATTTGGAGGCAATATCTGTGATTCAGAGTCTAGTCAGTGGTTTAGCCATCGGGCTGTTTTTGGGTCATTTGATGGTGAGTCTCATAGTAACCTTGGGCAAGCCACTCACCTTCAATGTCTCCATTTCTGTTCACCAGCTTAACAAGGAGATTATGTCTCCCCTCAGAGAGACCACGTGAGCAAAACTGTAACAGAAGCATTTATTAAGCATTTTGGATCTCTTTCATACATGAGGCCTGAAGTTCAAAACAGTTTCATATATGCCCAGATAGGGACCCATAAATGCATTTGGTCTACACCAAGGGATGATTCTGCCATGTGTTACTGTTGAGAAATGAAGGACTTGTATTAAAAATTCATAATTTAATCAAGAGAAAACCACTAATCAG
>NW_006203745.1:1154357-1177321 GCF_000334495.1 Tupaia belangeri chinensis | reverse complement strand
ACCTTTATTTTATGGGATTTTTTTAATGTTCACGTTATTAGAGCTGCCACAATTTCTCATGGATCTATTGAAATGAAAATTAATGTAAAGGAAAAGTTTTCAAAGATAAAATGAGCTCAAATCCAAGATCCTCAGGAGGGTTTGGCAATTGCCTAGACAAATGCAGAGACATAAAAGCAGCATGACAGCTACCAGAGCTGTCTCTGTTCCCTTTCTACCTTGAAAAGCACAAATTCACAAAGCAAATTTTTGCAATCCTTTGGTGCTATGTGGCTGTTCTACTAAACCGGAGCTCAGGCAGCGGCAGAATATACAGGCTGTCAATAGTAGAGCATCCGTTTGCCTTAGTGTGTTTGGGATACTTTAATAAAACACCACTGACTGAGTAATTTATGAAAAACATAAATATATTTTCATACTTTTAGAGGCTGGGAAGTCCTATATCAAGATGGCAGCCTGGGAGGGTTGCTTGTGGCTGTGCCTTGTGGCTGTGTCACCATGGGCAGCCATGATGGACAGGCAGGGCAGCCCTCTGAGGCCTTTAATGAAGACATTTATCCCATTCTCGAGAGTCGAACCCTCATGATTTAATCAATTCCCAAAAGGACCCACCCCCTATTACTAGCACAATGGGGACTGAGTCCCAACACATGAATTCTGGGTGACTCAAACTTTCAAGCTATAACAGTCATGCACTCTCCAACTTATGTGGGAACTGGTAAATCACTGAAAAAACTCAGGGATCTCAGGCCTCATGGGTCAATAATCAGGTACAATTTCTCAACGAGACTTTATGAGGTACAGCAGGAAGTCCTGTTTGAAAACAATCCAGTCATGAATGAGCACATGGGACAATTTCATTAGCATTTTACTGTCATGAGAATTGTTTAGGGGTTTAGGGATGGGGCAAGGGATGTATGTGTGTGTGTGTGTGTGTGTGTGTGTGTGTAGTTTATTCTTTTGTGTTTTATTGAAAGAGAACAAGAAACAATAGAAAAGGCAGGAAATGGGAAGAATAAAATGGTGTCTAGCTTATTCCCATTAATTTTTGTGTAAACTTTATAATGAGAGAGACTCAGGGAGTCAGGTGGTAGCAGAGTGGTGACATAACTGGACCCACACAGGAAAGGTCTTAGTTTCAAATCCTAGGACATCCCTGAGCATACCAGGTATACCTGGGATGGCTGACACTCGAAGTAGATCATGAAGATCTATTGGGTGACTGTCTCCCTCTTTCTCTCTTTCAGAATGAATAGATAAAAACTTCTTAGAAGAACAGCTCAGACAGTTGCTGAAGAAAGTTTTCTTGAAATACACTGCATAGTAGGCTAACATAAGTAGCACCATGTTTGTTCCCACATGCCTCCATAAATAAGGTAAATGGGAACAGTGTCCTCGCTTCTTCATGAAACACAACTTTCTGCAATTAAGATGATAAATAGGAATATCACAGATCAGGTCTTAAGATAGTCCAATTAACACCTTTTTTTTTTTAATTTGCTGCCAGAAGCATGTGCTCAGCAGAGAGAGTTAAAGAAACTGAGAAATCACCCTGCAGACAGATGGCCACACCACAATTTCTTCTCTTCCATTCTCCTCTTGGGTTTTTGGGCATGCACATGCACGCACCTAACGTGTTTCTCAAGTTGCTGGATCCAGGGCTTGAACTGCAGACTTGGCCATGTGAGTACAATGCCTTAACCACCACACCAACAACTGGCACCTGACACACATGCTCACTAGAGAAAGAGAGAGAGAGAAAGCACCTCCCAATTGTACATGGTCATGCTACAATCCATTTTCTTCCATGTCAGGATTTGGGGCATACACATCCAGCATGTGTTTCAAGTCACCAGTTCTGGGACTCAAGTCAGAACTGGCCATGTGGTATCTGACTCTCTTAACCACTAGGCTATGGGGCCAGTCTCTTACTTCTTTTAAATACTTAGATCACTTTTTAAGTTGATATTCACAGATTACATGATAGTATTGAATTTTTATTATATCAGTTTGTCAGAAAAGTCATGACATATTTTTCTATTTTCCTATGCGAAAATGCATCATTACTTTTCTGACAATCCAATACATTTACCAAGAATATATCTAATAAAAAGCTGAAATGACTTTGGTACACTTTAAATTAATTTACAAATTAAAGGGAACTATAGCATCTATATAAATTTGAAAGAAAAAAATAAATATCCACATATGTGCCAAAAAATATTTTAAAGAAACAAAAAGTAATTTTGGATTCGCATGAATCTGTAGATCCCTTTAAATAAATCTAGGTCTCCAGGGGCCGTTGGTCTACAGGTTGAAACCAAAGTTTTAGAAGTTATACAGACAAACTTCTTTATTTATGTTTATTTATATGGTCATCTCTGGCCACTAAGACAAAATGTCAAAGGCTGTTTGGCTTAAATGACAGAAATTTATTTTCTCACAGTACTGCAGGCTAGAAAGTCCAAGACCAAGGTTTGACAGGATTTGGTTTCTGCTGAGAGCTCTCTTCTTGATTTGTAGATAGTTACCTCTTTGCTATATCCTCACATGGCAGAGAGAGAATTCCGGTGTGTCTACCTCTCTTTTATGAGTGCTAACTTTATCATAACTCTATCATAACTCTATCAACACCTAACTATTTCCCCAAGGTCCCATCTACAAATAGCATCACATTGGGAATTAGGGCATCAACATATGCATTGGGGGTAAGGGGGGAGGGATGGGGAGGCCAATTCAGTCCGTAGGTACCCTTCTACATTTGAAGAACAGAACCTCAGAGCCATAAATTTGAAAAGCTTACTTACCACAATAATATTAAAATTGTCTTTGTGAGCAGCATTGATGAAAATAGTCATATAAACTCATATTAGCTACATATCCAGAATTACTTAAGTTTCACCTTTTCCTAATTTAATCTCTGTAAAGTTGACTCAGGATCATTGACTCTGGACCAATTTAGTTGTCCCTTATGTGACTTAATAAGCACTTACTGAAGGCCTGCAGTCAGTTCCAGGCACTAAGGAAGCAGCTAAAACCAAGCTGCAAAGCAGCCCTCCAAGCACAGGAGCTATTCTCCATCACTAAGGCCTTCTCAAGAAAAAAAGAACAAAAACAAAAACAAAAACAAACTGTCTAGGAAAATGGAAAAGCATGAAGGGAGGAGATGAACAGAAAGAAAGGCATGCACGATGCCAGGAGAGATAAAGAGGATGGTCACAGGGAAGCACTTGATGGAAAAGGGATTCTTGAGTGGGAATGGGATACATTTTCACAATTTGCCAATTGGTGATCTCAACATTAAAAATTCAACTTGACAGTCATCTACTGCCACTTTAAAAGGTGAGAAGAAGCTGGGACCAGCAGTTAGCATAATGGCTATGTCCCTGGACTCCCACATAGTCAACTGCAGTTCGAGTCCCAGACCCGGCGGTTTAAACTCACGCCGGGCGCGTGTGCGTGAGTGCCCAAGGTCCTGAGAGGAGAATGGAGGAGAAGGGATTGTGGCATGGCCATCTCCTCTGGGGGGTGATTTCTCGCTTTCTATCTCTCTGTCTCTCTCTGCCTGGTGAGCGCACGTGCCCTGTAGCAAAAACCTCTCAAAAAAAAAAAAAAAGGTGAGAAGAAGTATATGAGAAAGTATATTGCTTTCTTAAAATCCTAGAGTGAGGGACAGATTGTGGTACAACAGTAAAACACTACACTCTGCAAGCCTGACCCATGTGGGAAAGTTCCTGGTTTGCATCCAGAGACCTCCCTGAACATGCTGGACTTGAATGTGCCCATGATTTGTGACGGGCTGGAATAGGGGTAGATTAAAGCAAGGAGACTCTGTTGAGGGTACCTGTCTGTCTCTTCCTCTCTCTCTCTCCCTCTTTCTCCTGTTTCTTTTGATCATGGTGAAAAGACAAAAATAAAAAAAGATCTTAGAGCAACCAGAGTATAACTACAGCTTGGCATTTTCAGTTGTCATGAGGGTGTTTTATACATCGATTCACAGACCACACTCTTCCTAAAGTTACAAGTGGGTTTAAAGGTATGGCTATTCTGTTTCCCCTTCTGACTTTGTATAATGAATACTTTATGACTGAGATTTTAATTAATTTTGCAAATCGTTGGCAGAAGCAGAAGTTATTCTAGCAGTCTTGATTCTGTCATCACTCGATAATCTATTTCCAGGACATGCATTCTTAGAGTTATATTTCCTGTGTGCTCCCAATTCATTCTTGCTTTTCTGGCAGAAGCAGGGCTGTAAATCTCAGGCCTGGATTCCGGAATTAGGAAAAAATTGACTTTCTTCACCTAAGTGCATGGTAAATGAGACAAAGTTAATGACTATTTAATGTTATTTAATGATTTTTTAAAAATATATTACACTGGCAATATATAACTCTGAAAGAAATTGGTACAATGTTGCCAGTATTGCATTTTGTAAACTGGTAATAGAAAAAAATGTATTTTGCCAAATTCTGTATTATAAAATTTTTATATTTCCTTTTCATTTTAAAGTCTTTGTATATTTAAATTCTGTTTTCTGATATGAAGGTCTCTGAGCATGGGAATAAAGACTCAGCACAGAGCTCTGCTTATACTAGCTGCACAATGATAAAATTAGTCTTTGATAATCAAAGAAAATGTGGCCTGCTTTGTTTACACCTGACTAGGACACAGTCTTTTTTATCAGTTAAAAAATAGTTTAATATCTGCTGAAATTTTACTCTCCATTTTCTAAACTATGTTTCATTTCCCAACAAGATTGTTTTATCATTCCCTGTGGTGTATTACACTTTTCACAAAACTTTCCTACAGAAATTCTGGGGAGGAAAAATGATTCCTATTTTCCCATTTTATAGATGAGGCCCTTAAGACCTAGAAATGGTGAATAATGTGTCCAAGGTAACACAGCAATGCACTAGAACTGAACTCACAGCAATTAGATCCTACAGTGTCTGTCCTAGATTCCTTCTTCCTCCCCAACCTCCCTTCCTCCTTCCTTTCTTTTTTCCTTCCTTTTTGTCTTCTGCCCTTCTTTCCTTTATTCCAATTGTTTTAGTGTTTTCTTTCTTTTAACATTTAGAACCTGTGAGAATCCCAAAGGCCTTGCACATATTTTATTTAATATCAAATATGCAAAGGAAAGAAAACAAAAAGGAGGGGAGGGAAGGGAAGAGAAGGAAGAAAGGGAAGGGAAAGAACTCTCTTGACTCAGATTTTCATTCTGGCTACTCATTCCCTTTACAGTAAAAGCCCTTTAAAGATGTCTACGCCTCGCCACTTTCCATCTTTTCCTTCCTTTCCCTCCACTTCTCTCCCACAAAGAATTTCCTTCGCTATGCCACTGGCTCTGCTCTTACTACAGCCACTACGGCCTCCACATGAACAGTTCTCAGAACCCCCCTAGTTGACCCTTGATAGCATCAACCACCCCCTCCACTTTAGATAACTTTCTTCACTTGGTTCTGGGGCCATCACATTCCCATGGTTTCCCTTTTTCCTCTCTGGATGCTTCCCTCAGTGTCCTTGGTTACTTTATTGTTGTCATATTGTCAACCTTCAAATTTGAAATATCTGACAACTCAGTTTTTGACATTTTTGCTTTTTTTAAATGTGTATGGGAGAGAGAGAGAGAAAGAGAGACAGAAACAGAACAGAGCGAGAGAGGAGAGAGAGAAAGGTATTTTTGACAGTCTTGCCTTGTCATGATCCTCCTGACTCAACCTCCCATCCAGCCAGGACCGCAGGCACATGCACCACACCTGGCTATGTAGGTTGGACTGAGAACTAAATATGGGCCTCCTACAAGGCATCAGCCATCATTAAGAAGTACCCTCCCACTTGTGCCACAGTGGCTGGGCCAGATAATTTTGTTTCTACCTTGTATTTCACCCAGCCTCATGACTACAAATATCTGATAATAGGCTGATAGTGATCAAATGTATGTCTCTATCCAGAACTTCTCCTCGAACACAAGTCCAGTATACCCATGTCTCTGGGCATCACAAAGTGAGCATACCCAGTATTGAATTTTTTATATTTCTACCAAGATCTGCTCCTTCCACAATCTTCCCCATCTCAGTATCAGGCCAAAAACCTTAGCGCCATCTGAACTTCTTACTTTTTGTAACACCATGCATACAATCCACTAGCAAATCTTGTTTTAGAGCTACTTTCTAAATATATGCAAAAGCCAACTCATTCTCACAGCCTCCTCTACATTTTTCTTGGATTGTTGAAAGAGTCTAACTAGAATTTTTGCTTTTGCCCTCACTCTTCTTCAGTATGTGGTCGAAACAGCAGCCAGAGGGCCCAAGAGTGGTGCAAGGGTAACACAACTGGACTTACATTGGGAGGTTCCATATTCACATCCTGGGGCCTCCCTGTAAATACATGATGGGCTTGTGTGAGCACACCCATGATCCAGGCTGCCTGAGACTAGGAGTGGATCATGGCAGAAAAACCTGTTTGAGATGCTTTAATCTCTCTGTCTCTCCTCTCCTCTCTTCTCTGTCTCTAAATGCACAAATTAAAAAAAAAAAATAGCAGCCAGAGTGCTCCCTTTAAAACATATTAGCTCATGTTACTTCTCTGCTCAGAACCCTCAAATGACTTCTCATCTCATGCAACATAAAACCCAAAATCCTCACAAAGACCTCAATACCACATGCAATCTGGTCCCCTCACCCCTCTCTCACCTCCTACTACACTCCCCCTTCCTTATTCTGACCCACCTGTACTATTCCTCAAAGATACGAGACACATTCCTTCTCTGGAGCTTTTGCTCTTACAGGTCACTCTTCCTAAAATGCTCTTCCTACAGAATTTTGATGACTTGCTTCCTCACTTCAAACCTTCACTCAAATGTCATCTTGTTAGTGGGGGCTTTCTAGCTATTTTATCTGAAATTGGTAACTATATTCATGATACCTCTCTCCCTTTCCTGGTTTTCTCCAGGTGTTTGCCACAATCTAGCATACTGGGTATGTTCATATTTCTCTTGTTTAAGGCCTATCTCCCCAGTTAGAGTACCAGTGCTTGGATTTTTTTCTATTTTGCTTGCTGCTTTATCTCTGGCACTGTGAATAATAGTAGCACTCAGTAAATTCTACAGAAGGCAAGCAGAGAAGGAAGGAGAAAGGGGAGAAGGAGGAAGGATGGCAAGGATCATTAGACACTAGTACCCCTCTCTGTGTGAAAACAACAACTGGCTCACTTCTGACCTATAAGTTGCAGGTGGCATGATCCTACCCCACTGCTTCCTGAGAAGATCTAGATAAATAGAAACCATTAGCCTCTAAAGAACATGTGACATATTCCTCAATAAATATTTTTTAAATGCCCATGAGTCAATTAAAAAATGAAAAAATATAAAATGGCTCCAATTTTCGAAAGCTCTTTTCTTAGACAACAAACTAAGAACAGAGGCCAACCCAAGCTGCCTCTTTATCTCATGCCATGTTCAGCGCCATGCTGGATCTAGATAAAGGGTAAATTGCAGCTACATCCCTTTTATTTCCCAAAACTAGGTTTTGATTTATCTTATTGCGGGTTCTGAGCATCTGGAATTTTCCCAAGTGAACCAAAATCCCACCATCAGTAACAGTACTGCTCATTACCTGTGTTAATTTCATCTCTTTCTCTGCAGTCACTAACCCATCTGTTGCAACTCCAGCTGTGAGAAGGGAGACCAGCAAGAGACTGAGCAGGCCTGATGTGGAGGCTCCCTGGGTTAGCAATAACTCCTTCACAGGAAAAGGAAATCTGTAACTCACAGTGGAGATGGTTGGATCCACCAAAAATAACTAGGTAAAAGGTAGTCCTAGTCACTTCGATGTTTTAAGTTCCTAGATCATTATTTTGAAAGTTCATATTCCTACAATGTCTAAATATCCAGTATAATTTACTGATAAATTCACTTCTATAAATATAATTATTGTATAATGCCATGGATCATAAAAGCAGATCCTGCAGTGAAGTCCATATGACCATTAGTTTCAGAAAGCTGCTGGAATCATATATTGTATTTCTGAATAGAGATCTGTAGAACCATAAAGAAATAGCAGGCATAAGATGCCATATGGTCGCTGTTCAAGAAATGTTCAATCCTTCTCTGCCCCTTCAAGTGAACAGCCAAGCCTGGCCCACCTCATTAGTACTCTGGGCAATTTCTCAGCAATTCTCTCCTCAGGAGGAGCCACAGCTGGCCCCTCCATTTCTGACCCCTGCTGCCTTCTGAGGGGCTTCCTGAGGCTGTAGGAAGCTGCTTGAGCTAAGTGAAGAATGTATTTTCTTCCTCTTTAGAGTGGTAAACAGAGTTGTAGTGATTCAGGATGACACTTCAACAAGCTCAATTAATACCTGATAGGCAAGGGTATGATTTGCCCCCACTCTAGAGGTAGAGCTGTGTATAGAAAAGGAGCGAGTGTTCTTACAAGCTTCGCCCCCTCATTTAGAACAGATCACCCTACCATCCACCCTGTTTATCTCTCTCTCTCTCTCACACTCACACACACACACACACACACACGCACACACATGCACACATGCACGCACACACACACACACACACACAGCACTAGGGAATGGCTCTGTTCCAGGGTTGGAACCAAGGCAGAACCAAATGATGACTAAAACTTGGTTATTGGACCAACACCACAGCACAATACTTAAGGCTATGCAGATGAAGTTGTAGTCCACACAGCTGACTAGAGTTTAAATCCCAGCCCCAGCAACAACAGGCTGGATGCATTCAGGATCCTGACAGGATAGAGAATTGGAGAAAGTAGGATTGAGGCATGACCAGACCTCATTGGGAGGCACCTTTTCCCTTTCTCTTTCATACATTCTATAATAGAGAAAGAAAATATTTTTTAAATATATAAATAAAGTTTTTACCACCATTATTTTCATATGTGATGCCAGAAGAGACCTAGGGAAAAATGAGAAATATGCTAATGTGACTTCAAAGTAGAATTGCCAGATAAAACACAGGATGCCCAATGATTTTTTAAATTAATTTGCTATAGGGCACATGTGCTCACCATAGAGAGAGAGAAAATAAGAAAGCACTACCCAAGGTGATAAATCATACCACAAGTCCCCCCCCCCTTTCACTCCCCTCTCAGGATATCAGGCACACATGCACATGTGCCTGGCATGTTCCCCAAGCCACCAGGTCTGAGACTCAAAACATGCATTCAGCCATGTGGGGATATAATGGCCTTAACCACCATGCCATCTGGCTGGCCCAGAACACCTAAGAATTTCCTTAAGTACAAATATGTCCTGAATAGTATACGAGACACATTTTGTACAAAAATGTGTACAAAATGTGTTCTTTTTTATCTGAAATTCAAATTTAACTGGAAGTCCTATAACTACATATGTTTAATCTATAGTCCTACCCCAGTATCTCCTTCCTTCTTTCTCATCCTCAGACCCTTCCTACTGAAAACTAGTCTGGGTTATGGAAAACACTAATTCAGCCAAGTGGGGATGACAGTCCAAAAGGTTTCACAGAGGATATAAGGAAAACTAATGTCAAGAAGAATAAGCATTGAACAGAAGAAAGATTAACTATGAAAAGGGGGAAGAGACCAGAGTTCCAAGCAAAGGAAGTGATGAGAACAAAGGCACAGAGGCATATTGCAGAAACTGTGGATTGCAGTATTTCTATGGAATGAGATACAGGACAAAGTGGCAGTGCTGACTACTACGAAGTGAATAGGACAACTACAAGGTGAATGTGTGCCAAGATCAGGAGCCTGTGGCTGCTTTTGAAAGGGTTGAAGCAGGATACTGATATGATCTGATTTTCTTTTTAAATAAATCCCTTTTGACAACATTGTAAACAAAAATAGACCTGAGAAGGATCAAATCAAAAATAGAATTATTTAAGTAGCTAGTAAAGGCTGGAGATGAGAAGAAACTGAGTTGGGATTATGTGAGAGAGATGGAGAAAAACCTGATAAATATTTACAAGAAAAAAGCAAATAAAATAATTTGGTGACTGGATTTGATGGGGAAAGGAAGAGGGATCTAGAGTACTGGGAGGGCTTTTCTTGGATAACAGGACTAGTGATAAAATTCCAACCACTGAGGTCAGGCTACTGAGGGAAGTGGAAGGATGTTATGAGTTCAGTCTGGAAAAGGTAATTTTGAGTTTCTTATGGAACACAATAATAAAATGTGTAAGTTGCTTCAGTGTCTGGGTGCTACTGAAGTGCAGATACTGCATGGTCCTTTGCCAAGATTCCTGAGGAAACCCAGACCCAAGACCAGCCCATAGAGGGGGAGGAATTGCCCAGTTGATGTCATTGATCATCAATACTTTCTATTCCAACCAGGAGATCTTCCTGAGGGAGCTTATTTCAAATTCATCTGATGTACTGGACAAATCAGATATGAAAAGTTGACAGATCCCAGTAAACTAGATTCTGGGAAGTAACTGCATATTAATCTCATTCCAAACAAACAAGATCAAACCCTCACTATAGTAGATACTGAGATTGGAATGACCAAGGCCAACTTGATTAATAATCTTGGCAGTATCAGCAAGATGGGGACCAAAGCTTTCATGGAAGCTTCGCAGGCTAGTACAGATATCTCTATGATTGGCTAGTTTGGCATTGGTTACTATTCTGAATATCTGGTTTCTGAGAAAGTGACTATGATCACCAGACATGATGATGATGAGCAGTATGCCTGGGAGTCAGTGTTAAGACTGACACAGGTGAACCCATGGGCTGTGGGACAAAGGTTATCCTGCATCTCAAAGAAGACCAGACTGAGTACTTGGAGTAAAGAAGAATAAAAAAAATTGTGAAAAAAACATTCTTAGTTTATTGGTCATCCCATTACTCTTTGTGTGAAGAAGGAGCATGATAAAGAAGTCAGTGATGATGAAGCTGAAGAAAAGGGAGAAAGAAGGGAAAAAGAAAAGGAAGAAAGGGAGACTGATGACAATCCCAAAATAGAAGATATTGGTTCTGAAGAAGAAGAAGACAATGAAAAGAAAGATGATGACAAGAAAGTGATTAAAGAAAGGTATATTGATCAAGAAGAACTCAACAAAACAAAACCTATTTGAACCAGAAATCCTGATGATATTACCAATGAAGAGTATGGAGAAGTCTACAAGAGCTTGACCAATGACTGGGAAGATTACTTGGCAGTGAAGCACTTTCAGGTAAAGAACAGCTGGAATTCAGAGCTCTTCTTTTCATTCCATAGATCTGCTCCTTTTGACTTGTTTGAAAACAAGAAGTAACAATATTAAACTATATGTACACAGAGTATTCATCACGGACAACTGTGAGGAGCTGATCCCTAAATATCTGAATTTCATTAAAGGGGTGGTGGACTCTGAGGATCTCCCTCTAACTATTTCCAATGAGATGTTGCAGCAAAGTAAAGTTCTGAAAGTTATCAGAAAGAATTTGGTCAAAAATGCTTAGAACTCTTCACTGAATTGGCAGAAGATAAAAAGAACTTTGAAAAGTTTTATGAGCAGTTTTCTAAAAATATAAAGCTTGGAATTCATAAAGACTCTCAAACTCATAAGAAAATTTCAGAGCTGTTAAGGTATTACACATCTGCTTCTGGTGATGAGATGGTATCCCTGAAGGATTATTGCACCAGAATAAAGGAAAACCAAAAGCATATCTATTGTATCACAGGTGAGACCAAAGACCAGGTAGCTAACTCGGCCTTCACAGAACATCTTTGGAAGCATGACTTACAAGCGATTTATATGATCGAAGCTATCAATGAGTACTGTGTCCAACAGCTGAAGGAATTTGAGGGGAAGGCTTTAGTGTCAGTCACCAAAGAGGGTTTAGAACTTACAGAAGATGAAAAAGAGAAAAGGAAACAGGAAGAGAAAAAAAAGTTCAAAAACTTTTGCAAAATCATGAAAGAGATCTTGGAGAAAAAAGTAGAGAGGGTGTTGTCTCAAACCAGTTGGTAATATCCCCATGCTGCATCGTCACAAGCACATATGGCTGGACAGCAAATATGGAGAGAACTGTGAAAGCGCAAGCCTTAAGAGACAACTCAACAAAGAGTTACAGGGCTGCAAAGAAACACCTGGAGATCAATCCTGATCACTTCATTATTGAGAACTGGCAAAAGGCAGAGGCTGACAAGAATGACAAGTCTGTGAAGGATTTAGTCAACTTGCTTTATGAAACCACACTCCTGTCTTCTGGGTTTAGTCTGGAAGGTCCCCAGACACATGCTAACAGAATCTACAGGATGATCAAACTTGGTCTGGGTACTGATGAAGATGACCCTACTGCTGATGACACCAGTGCTGCTGTGACTGAAGAAATGCCACCCCTCAAAGGAAATGACGACATATCATGCATGGAAGGAGTAGATTAAGCTCTGCCTGAAGAATGACTTACATATGTGTTCGATACTTTGTCTTCATTCCCTCTGATAATATATATTTTTTCAAGAATTGTTTTTCTTTATTTTTGGTTAACATTTTAAACACCTGTAAGGCATGACAGTAACTACGTAAGGGGAAGGTAAGATTTCTTTTTACTTCTAAGTGTGATACTGTGTGATACTTTAGGCACTAACACAGAGCTAGTAATGTTATTCTAATTTCACATAAGCCTGTTTTAATAGATCAAGGTAATATTTGTTGTAATATATATGTATGTGTGTGTGTGTGTATATATATATATCTATATGGATATATATATACATATATAGATAGATAGATAGCTAGATATAGATAGATATAGATATAGATATAGATATAGATATAGATATAGATATAGATATAGATATAGATATAGATATAGATATAGATGTAGTTAATGTTAACTTTGTGGTCTAAAGACATGTTTAGCTGTCCAAGCCAGGCTTCTTAGTAAACCAAATCTTTGGTGGTGAGGTGTTCTGAGATACATCTTGATATTTGAAAGAATTTCTTGTTAAAATGCTTTTCAGTTTCATCTCAAAAAAAAAAAAAAAAGGATATCCAGTAATAGATATCCAATAATTATCTTGAATTATGAGTCAGATGCTTAGAGAATAAGGCTAGAGAAAAAGACATGGTAGCTATCAATGCAATTTATGTTTACCAAGTAAGAGTATGTTTACTTATTATAACAGAAAGGCCAAAATAACAGTAGTTTTAACAGAATAAAAATCTATTTCTCTAGCCATAGAGGTGGGGAGGACAGGATTATTTCAGCAGCTATAATCTATCAGTTAGGAGTCATGTGCCTGGCTTTCTACACTATGATCCTCAGGGTAAGGTTTCCATCGCCAAGGTCACCTGCTAGTCCAGTGAGCTCCCCAAGCTCTGTTTATCATGTCTGCATTACAGTAAACTGAAATAAGGCAGGAAAGGCAGGAGAAGGCACTTTATAGCACCTTTTAGGTCCTCTCCTAAAATCTCACATCTCACCCAACTCCTCAGCCAGCTCTTAGACACATGGTCCCACTAGAGTATGAGAGAGAGATTAGAATATGTAATATTTTAGCTGAACCCGTAAGTTCCTTGAATAGGGTCGTGCTACTAAGAGTGGTAAGTATATATTGGCTAAACAAAGAGTAATCTCAGTCACATCATGAGACTGGATAAGATGAAGGAAGATCTTGAAGGGCAAAAGCACAAGTCATACAATGTTTATATTTCACAGTCGGGCTTATTTCACTTAGTATTAAATTTTCTACATTCATCCACTTTGTATCAAATGACAGAGTCTCATTCTTTATGGCTTAGTAGTATTTCATAGTGTATATGAGCCACATTTAATCAATCGAAAAAGAAAAAACAAACAAACAAACAAAAAGTACAGTAGGTCAAGACACACCAAGGAGAATGAGTAGACAAAAAGAAAATAGTAAAAGGAGAGGAAGAACCAGGGAAGGAAATACCTTTCCATGGTTTTCCAAATAATGATTCATTAAACCTTCTGCAGTAGAATCCATTTTAAATTGGTGAGAATTAACCTAATGCTTCTAGGGATTTTTTTTTAATTGGTTACTCACATTTTCAGCTATAGTTTTGGGTATTTTTTTTAATTACATATTTGCTTATGCCTAATGTCATTTACTTCTTCCAAATCGGCACCTTAGGAAACTGCATTAGCTTCAAGCCATCAAAATGTGCAGGAACAGCAACTTCCTAGATAGTATCTTCACTTCCAGTCACTTTTAACTCTATGACTCATTCAAAAGTGTTAGGTTAATGAGAACATTAAAAGTAATGAACAATAGATATTATGTTGGAATGCTTCACACAGAGCAGAAATAAAGTTATACTGATATTCTTCAATAAAATACGCAGAGTTCATTATTAAAAGTTGTCTTTAAAGCAAAATTCTGATATTAAGACCATATTTTTCTCATCCGTTTGTACTACCTATGGAAAAAATCAGCCCCAAGACACATGAAACAGAACTGTACACCAGAGCCAGGTATCCTCTCCACTGATGGGACCGAGGAAATGAAACTGGAAAGAGGAAAAGATATCGTTAGTCATAGTATACAAGCTTATACTCTCTGATAGAGAAAAGAAACTAGCAAGCCTGTGAAGGAAAGGCAAACTGGGGCTAAATGTCAACCAGAAAAGAGAAAAGAGACTCATTATCATCTTTGCCTATCAAAAGCTAGCATGAGTGAATTTTCAAAGAACGATAGCATTCCTTAAAAGGGCCATATCACTATTATCAAGTGCTGTCAAGGAATACTGCCTTCCAACTAATTAATCCTAGTTTAATAAAAATAAAAATAAAAATACCTTACACATATATAATATACTAAGTTGGCAAAGTATTTTAAATGCAACATGTCATTTTAAGTCATCCAAAGCTCTTAAATCACCTGAAGTTATTAGAGAGATGGCATTACATAATCCTACTTCATAGATAGAAAAGAAGATTCCAAGAGGCTAAGATTCCAGATAATCTGTCAGGTGAAAGGAGTGTGCTAGGGTCTAAATGCTTTTTTTTCCTCCAAAACTCATGCTGAAACCTTGTATCCAATACAACTGTCTTGAGAGGTGGGGGCTAAGGAGCCAGTGTTGGGATGTATTTTGGTCATGAGAGCTCCACTTTCATGAATGGATTAAAGCTAATATAAAAAGGGCTTGAAAGTGTTTTCTTTCACTTCTGTTCATCTGCCATGTGAAGACATGCACTGTCAAGATGCCATCATGGAATCGGAGACAAGGCCCTAATTAGAAAGAACCCTCCAGAGCCTTGATCTTAGACACCCTGGCCTCCAGAACTTTGAGAAAATAAGTTTCTGTTATAAATTGCTTAATCTGTGGTATTATGTTACAGCAGCACAAAAAGACCAAGATAGAATGTAACTAATTTACTCTAAAAGTTCTAGAAGACTATAAGAACTATGCAAATATTAAGAAAGAACATTAGAACTCAGAGCTTATGATTCCAAAATCTCAGTTCCTTAACAGTGACTTGGGACCAGCAGATAGTGTAATGGTCACATCGCGGGACTCCCACATGACTGATAATGGTTCGAGTCTCGGACCCAGCAGCTTGAAACTCATGCTGGATACAAGTGTGTGCATGTCCCAAACCCTGAAAGCATAGAAGAAAAGGGATAGTGGTGTGGTCATCCCACCTACGGGGTGAATTCTCAATTTCTGTCTTTCTGTCTCTGTCTTTCCAAGTGAACGCATGTGACCTATAGCAAAAATCTCTCTTAAAAAAAAAAGAAAAAGAAAAAAAAAGAGTGCTTATTAGATAGGGCTCGTTTGAATTTCTAATATTCAAGTTATCAGTAAAGTGCACTAAGCAATTATTTATCTGATATTGAAACTAGATTAACATATCTCAATTCCTCAGAAGCATTAAGAGAATCAGTTTTACTTATAGATATATAGATATAGATATAGAGGATAGAGATAAATAAGAATAGTAATAAATAAAGCTCTGATTAAGGCTACTTCAAGTAACATAGAATTCATAAATTTTTATTCCTCACATTTAGACACTTGTTATACAATTAAGGAGCTCCAAAAATTTATATCTATAATACTCAAAGTTATTCTTAAATTATAAGGTACATGGATCGTTTTCATTTTAAAATAATCCACGTGGATAGATTTACAACATGTCTTCTTCATTTTCCTTTTCCTTTCTAATTTCATTGTCTTTCAGTATTTGATTATGATACAGTTACACAAAGCACTGCAGGTGGTTTAATAATCCCAGATTTTTTCTTATATCAGAGGCATATATAGAAATATTTTTTAAATAGGTATGATATTCTCCAAATTAACATTAATTTCAACACCAATGAGACTATTCATACACTTTGGTTTACTATCATATACCTTGCTCCTATGCTAATTCCAAAATTACAAGTTTCATGCATATTTCATGGCTGTTACTACAATTCATGGTAAGTACTAGTTTCCTAGTGGTGCTAAAACAAAGTAGCACAAATTTAATAGCTTAAAACAATTGTTCTCTTACAAATTTGAAAGCCAGATGTCTGAGAAGGGTCTATTCTTTTGACGACTTCAGGAGAAATGCTATTACTTTGTCTTTTCCAGCTCAAGAGACTTCCTGCTCTCTTTAGCTCATGGTCTCTTCCTCTATCTTCAGATCCGGTGGCATAGCATCACCAAATTTATTTCTAACTCTAAGTCTCACTCTTGTCCCTCCCTTTATCACTTATGAGGACCTTTATGATTATATGGGTCTCCATCAATAATCCAGAATAATCGCCCCATCCCCAAGATCCTAAATGTAATAATGTCAGCAACATTTCCTTTGTCATCCAAGGTAACATATTCACAGGTCTGGAGATTGAAGCATTAACTTGCAGGGAGGTGGGGACATTATACTGCTTATCATAATGACAAAGAAATCAATGAGTGTCTGACTGGATCACTTACACTATTTAAAGAAACCACACTATTGTGACCAGCAGTTGGTGTAATGGTTATGTCGCTGGACTCCCATGTAGTCCACCGTGGTTCAAGTCCTGGACCTGGTGGCTTAAACTCACACCGGGCGCATGTGTGTGCATGCCCAAGATCCTGAGAGGAGAATGAGGGAGAAGGGATTGCGGAATGGTCATCCCCCCTGGGGAGTGATTTCTCACTTTCTGTCTCTCTGTCTCTGTCTTTCTGATTGAGCGCACAAGTCCTATAGCAAAAACCTCTCCAAAAAAAAAAAAAAAACACACACACACACTATTAGGGCATGTTATATCATTATGTACTTTATTAAGGAAACTGCTTCCTATTTTCCCCATCATTTCAAATAGTGAACCACCTTCTAAAAGGTCTTAACTTCTTTCCAAAGAAATAACATCAACCATAGAGAGAACAAGGCTTTGTATGGTTCTTAAAATGTGTAGCCCTAACCCTGCAAATCTAAACTTCTGTTTTTCTAAAGTCAAAAGGAAGGCTAACAACATTGCTCTGCCATATGATCAAAGGTCTTAGAACAGAAACTAAAGTCTTTTATTGCGATTCTGTGTACTGCACATGGAATGGCCGGTAACCTGGACAGAAGAAAAATAAGTCTTATAAGAGAACAAAGATGATCCACTTTGCCTTCCACATTCAGGCAAGTAAAACAACCTAGTCTGACCTTAAAATTCTCTAATTTTTCTAAAATTAACATTTGTTTTGTGTGTGTTCATGTGTGTTAGTGCATATGTGTGTGTGTGTGTGTGTGTGTGTGTGTGTGTGTGGTGAGCTTGTTTAAAAGATCTCCAGAGGAGAATAAATAATTTACCCCAGTAACCTTTTCAAATAGGAAATAGCTTTGATTTTCTTTACACAGGCTAATCTCTATGTAGCTGTCAGAGAATACTATTTAAGTAGAAAGCAAGAAAAAAGAGGTCAGAAACCCATCTTACTCTATCTCAGAATAGCAATAGAAAGAGAAGAAAATACCAGGGCAGTTCTTACCAGTCTTTTCTTCCTAATACAGGAGAAAATCTTAGTTTAAAGCAAAATAGACTTTAGTCCCTTTACAATTTGACTGATATCCAAAACATTTTAACAAAACTTTAAAAAATGTATACTATGGTTGTCAAATGTCAAAATTATAACAAATTTAGCTGTAGATCTAATTGGCTTTCATTTGCCCTTCATGAATCCCACTGGGCAATAATGGAATAGTGAGTTATATAGGATGAGAAGAAGGAATCAGAGCAATAGAAAAAGGGTGACTGGGTGGGCCAGCAGGTAGCATGTTGGTTAAGGCACTGGACTCCCACACGACCCACTGCAGTTTCAGGCCTAGAACGGCTTGCTTTCTCACCTTCCCTCTCTCTTGGTCTCTCTTAAGTGAGTGCACATGCCCTTTAGCAAATTAAAAAATAATAATGACACCAGCAGATGGCATAGTGGTTACATTGCTGGACTCCCACATAGCCAACCACAGTTTTTGTTTTTGTTTTTTTGTTTTTTTCTTTTTTCTTTTTTTTGAGAGGTTTTTTTTTTTTTTGCTACTGGGCGCATGCACTCATCAGACAGGCAGAGAGAGACAGAGAGACAGAAAGCGAGAAATCACCCCCCAGGGGGGATGACCACGCCACAATCCCTTCTCCTCCATTCTCCTCTCAGGATCTTAGGCATGAACACACACGCGCTCGGCAGGAGTTCAAGCCACCAGGTCCGGGACGCGAACTGCAGTCGACTATGTGGGAGTCCAGCAACATAGCCATTACGCTAACTGCTGGTCCCCCAACCACGGTTTGAGTCCCAGATCTGGTGACTTGAAAATCACACAGGGCACGTGAGCGTGTGTGCACAAAATATAGGGAGAAAAATGGAGGAGAAGGGATTACAGCATGGCCATCACCTGTGAAACTCTCTATCCCCCCCCCCTCTCTGTCTGTGTGTGTGTGTGTGTGTGTGTGTGTGTGTGTGTGTCTGTCTGTCTATCTGTCTGTCTGACAAACACATGCGCCCTAAGGCAAAAAAAAAACCTCTAAAAAATAATTAATAAAATTAAATAAATTATTTTTAAAAAAATAAAGAAGAGATGAAGATTCCTCATGGCTCCTGAGAACTAGTGATTTCAGGGTAAAAGAGAAATGAAGATTTCCTACTGATAATTCAACCTCCAGCCCACAAACCTGAGTGGTAGGGAGCTTCTCTAGACTCCCTGCTTCTGTCTTCTCATTTTTTTTGTAATTTTTCCTTTTTAAAATTTTTTAAAGGTAAAGTATTCCCTTGCTGTCAGCAGGACCACAAGAAATATGGGAAAGCAAGAAAATACCTCTCCTCCCAGGGAAAAGAATAACTCCTCTTCATCCACAGACAGTTAAATGGAAATCATGGAAATGTCTGTAAAGAACTTAGAATATTCATAATGATGTAGCTAACAGAGATGGGAGAGAAGAGAGACAATAAACTGCAAAAGAAAAAGGAGAAAGGAGATGACATGTTCCAGGAGGTGAGGAAATTATTGCAAGATCTAAAAGAGGAATTACACACTTTAAAAAAGAATCAAAGGGACCTGTTAGAGATGAAGGCTATGATACAGGAAGTCAAAATCGCCCTCGAAAGTATTAAAAGCAGATTAGATCATACAGAAAATAGAATCTCAGACGTAGAAGAAAAAATTGCTGGCCTAGAAAAATCCACCACAAAGACTGAGAAAAATGGCTCAAAAAATGAGAATAATATACGAAAAATACTAGATACCATCAAATGTCCAAACATCCGGATAATTGGTATCCCAGATGGTGAACACTCATAAGGGCATTGATAATCTATTCCATGAAATCCTGCAAGAAAACTTTCCAAACCTAGAGAGGCACTCAAAGATCCAGTCCCAAGAAATACAAAGGACCCCAAATAGAAGCAACCCAAAAAGATCTTCTCCAAGACATATTATAGCCAGATTGACCAAAACCACAAAGACAAGATACTAAGATTGGCAAGAGAAAAACATCAAGTTATCTACAAAGGTTATCCCATCAGGATAACAGCGGACCTATCATCAGAAACAATGTGAGCGAGGAAAGAATGAGAAAATATATTCAAAGTGTTAAGGGAAAAGCAATTTCAACCAAGAATACTGTACCCGGCAAGATTATCCTTCATGTGGGAAGAAAAGACAAGAACATTCTCAGATAAAGAAAACCTGAAAGAATTTACCAGCACCAGACCAGATCTCTAAGAAGTTCTCAAGGGAGTGCTATGTCAGGAAAATTAAATACAGACACACAGAGATAAGAGTTCAAAAACTAAGAAAATGGACAAATTGATCATAGGGACAAGTCTGGAGTTGAATATTATATCCCAGAATTTAATCAGGAAAATAGAACCACAACAGAAGATAAAGTGCATGTTACTGAATTGGTGAAATAGAATTTTATGACTTTTGACTAAAACATCGCTGATTTTCTTGTAGGCTTTGTTGTCCGGTTTTAAGGATTTGTGTCCTGTCTTGAGATGTCAATAGGTTCATGTACTTACCATTTGAACAGAATCCTAACCTGTTTCCTGGCTTTAAGTTTTAAGCAATGTTCCTTAGGATTTCTTTGATTTAAGTTAAAACTGTTTTCTTGAAATTAACAGCTAAACTTGCTATTGAAAGTAGTTAGATTATTTAAGAAATTGTGTGATCAATACAATGTAGGGGAAAAAGAATGGAAGACTACTGTAGACACCATAGTTAATGTGAGAAAAGGGTGGGAAAGGACAGAGGGCCAGAAATAGGAGTAATATATATATTTATATATAAAACTAGAAATGGAAAATTTTTGACGATAATATGCATGATTAAGCCACTATGCAGTATATTCTGGATGGGGAATCACATTTTGTACGCTGTGACAATGTTTAGGGAATGAATGTAAATTAAGTTAAAAAAAAGTTTCAGAAAAAAACACTAAAGCTGTTTTTCTTTTAATTAAAGAAAGCATTAAAAATACCTATTTGATGACTGCGGTAAGCTATATAGTCCTAGCTAGGTGTTACTTTATAGTATGTTCATTTTACTCACTGAGGTTTATGCCTAAAGTCAGACTTGTGTTCATGGATATGTATACATCAGCTGTGCTTGCTATTGAAAACATTTAGATTAATTAAGATATTCAGTGAAACAATAAAATCTGGGGGGGGAGGGCATAGAAAGCAACAATAGATACCAGACACAGTGTGTGATGAGGGTGGGAGATGGCAGAGGGTGAGAGATAGGGAATCAAGGATGGGGAAAAAGGCAAAAATATACAGGAAACAAGAAATGGAAAATTATTTGTTGACAATAACACATATGGTGATGTGCTTGACTGAGCCAATATACAGTGTATTCTAGATGGAAAAATCTCATCGTGTATGCTGTAATGATGCACAGTGAATGAATGTAAATAAATAAATTAAAAAGAAAAAATAAATAAAGACAAAGAGTGATAGGTTAACAAGATACATCAGACTACTTTTCAGGAAGAATTAAAGTAGAGAATATTTTCTCAGTAAGCTGACTCAGGGAGACTGAAGTCTATTTTCTAGTCTGTTTGAAGATCTATATTCTTTTGTAAAGTTCCAGTTTAATTATTTGGCATTTAGCATGAGTAGACTCCATTTTGGTTTAGTCTGAGCGGGACCTTGCATAGGAACTCAGTTCAAGACAATAAACTCTTTTAATTTTTGTTTGACAAAGTCAATGAGATAGGGAACCAGCAGTTAGTGTAATGGCTATGTCACTGGACTCCCATGTAGTCGACCGCGGTTCGTGTCCCGGACCCGGTGGCTTAAAACTCATGCCGGGCGCGTGTGCGTGCATGCCCAAGATCCTGAGAGGAGAATGGAGGAGAAGGGATTGCGGCGTGACCATCCCCCCTGGGGAGTGATTTCTCGCTTTCTGTCTGTCTGTCTGGAGAGCGCACACACCCTATAGCGAAAACCTCTCAAAAATAAATAAATAAATAATAATTTTCTAAAAAGTCAATGAGATAGATACAGACATATACCTAACTCTTGCTCTAACTGGCATAGACATAATTTATTCTAAATGCTCAATTAGAACCCATAGAAGGAGTAGTATATGGCTACTGATAGTGCTCTGAGTTTCTAAAACAGGTTCCACCATCTATCACCTATATAGCCATAAGAAAATTACTGAATTTTTCTCAACTTTGTCTCACTATCTGTAGTGTAGATAATAATGGTACATATCTCACAGGGTAGTTGTGAAGTGTTTATTGCAATGCCTACACCTACTAAAAGCTCAGTAAATGTTAGCCATTATTGTCTTAAAGCTATTCCAGAATTGGAAAGAGATATATCAAAAAAAAAAAAGTCTTTATCTGAACCCCAATCTCATTCCTAAGACCCTGTACTTTATTAGAAGAAAATTAAAGAAATGTATATGATTTGGTGGACAACTAGTCGAATTATTTTTTAAGTCTTAGATTGGTACAGCAGAACCTCATCTCGATTTTTCTTATTAAAAATTCTTCTAAGAATCATCACAGATTTTATTATTTTTGATGTGGGAAGTTTGGATATGTGGGTCCAAACTGTAACCTAACTATATTCTTAGGATCTCTGTCTCCTACCACACTTTGATGCCCTGAATGGAAAGAATTGATAAGGCATAAAGAACAGTCATCTGCTTCATTATTATTAAAAAGTTAACCCTTACACATCCCAGAATCACAAAGCAACCAAAAATCACTGGAGATTGGTCAGTTACAGAAAGTCAGGCAGAATTAGATTCTTATTGACTTACTATCAGGTATGGTTTCAGATTAAAATTAATACCCAAACACAATAACAAAAACTGTAGGAGGCCTGGCACATACATGGTGACCAATAAATATTGTTTATGAAGAGCTGGGAAGATGGAAGCAGGGAGGAGGAAGGTAGGGGAGGAAGAGAGAAAGAAAAGGAGGAAAGGAAGGGTGATTCTTATTCTCCAGAGAATGACTATGACCAATCTTGTTCATTCCAAACTTCACTTTTTCAAACTTTGTCCTTTTGTCTCTCCTCCCTCCCT
>NW_006203745.1:1150437-1154337 GCF_000334495.1 Tupaia belangeri chinensis | reverse complement strand
CCCTCTCTCATTCTCTCCACCCTCCCCCCACCAGCCCACTCCAAACAGAACCTTGTCTTAAATTCATGAGATTGATCCAGAAATTGATCTTGGATGTGTGAACGATCCTTATACAATTCATTCAAGCGTCTATTTACATTTGAACTTGATTTGCTCTGCCAAAGCCAACTTCCTCTGTTACAAAGATCCAAATCCATCTCTCCAGTTAGCTATCCCTGATTTAGCAATGGCCCATTCATATAAATGGCTGTCATCCCTCTCATCCTACCCTGTACTTTATTGGAACATAAACATCATGCATAAAATACTGATGTGCTCCTAGAGAACTTATTGGTTTGGAAGAGAGGGTAGAAAGAAGTTATGAAAAGGTAGTGGCAGCTTTAGTGTCTCTAAAAACAGATTAATCTGCCTGACACAGCCCTCTTCTGCCCAATGTCATTATTAAACTGGCCTGTTTGCTTGTAGACTCACCTTGTACCTCTGCCTAAAATTCAATGTATGAGATACTGATTTGGGTTATCAAGCATTCTCCTTAGCAATGCAAATGCTTCCCAAAAGGTTAATGGACTTTCAATCATGAACACATTGTCAGATTGCTTTCCTCCTAAATCTTGGAAAGCATTTGAATGATGAAGAGTTTTGATTCTGAAGAAAATATGAAGACAATTTAGATGCATGGAGAACTTTTTTCATTTACTTATTCATTTGTGCAGATATACTGAATGTTTCTAGGTGCCATGTTCCAGGCAGGAGTACTTAGTGGCTAAGAGTGATGATTGTGATGGAGAAGTTGGGCATGTCACAGTGAAGGGCTTCATAGAGAATGAGGGCAACACAGTCTGTAATGAAAAGCCCCTGAAGACACAGAAATATATTGAGGCAAGGGAAGGAAATAGACAAGTAGCATAAACAAATTTTACCTATTTGAAAGTTTATCTCCTATTTCTGAATACTAAAGAGAGAGAAAAAGATTATTTTCTTCCTTCCTGGATAAACCACTATTTCCAGGACAAAAAAACATTATTGAAATAGCATTATTATAATTTACCCATTTTCTGTGTCTCATGATAAAATTCATTCTGGGTAGGAGTGAATCTTGCTATTGATTTTATAACCTTTTAAGGTGTTTCAAAGTTTTACTTACTTTCATGTAAAACAACCCTACAGTTACACAGCTCTAAGCCCATTATGACCATGAATCTTACCCTGATACTTGTATTCGTGATAACCTCAGTAATTTTTTTAAGATAAGGAGATGCATCTCAAACAATAAAACACTTAAGGGCCCATTCATGTGACATCACACCTACTTTTATGTGTTTGTCTTTACTTACTCAAGTGTTCTTTCCTGTGCTCTACCTACTGCAATCTTCCTTCCTATCAAATTTGCTTCTCTTCTTCAGAAAATTGAGGCTGTGTGTGAAATAAGAGCAAATAGAGGGCCTGATAGTGGTAGAGTGATACACAATGCCCTACAAGTGTTGTACTGACCCACATGGGAAGGTTCTGGGTTCAAGTCCGGTAACTTCCCTGAGTATATCAACCACTCATGCCAATGATTCAGGGCTAGCTGAGGCTAAGAATGAATTGTGGTGTGAAGACGCTGTTAGGAATGCTAACTCTCTCTTTCTTTCTTACTCATGAAAGGGAGGAAGGAGGGAAGGAAGGAAGGATTTTAAAAAATAGTGTATATGAAATCCATAAATATCTAAAAGTTTATTAGTTTCCATGCATGAACTTGGGGATATTTATTAATGTTCTGATATTTCCCTATATAATTTCTTTGATTTGTTCTGGGTAACTAAGGATGTCAGATAAATGACCTCCAGTTAAGAGAAAAACTATAATGTAATTTATCAAAATGAAATCATAATGGAAGAACTAATTCGCTCATGCAGCAATCAAAATATGGTTTGTGTCTTTTTTAAATAAAAAAAAAAATTGTTTCCTTCATCAGCCTTTGCCATAGTCCCATTTTCACATTCCTGAATGAAAACTGACCTACAGAAATAGGCAACTTCATTTAGGTCTAAGGACAAACCTAGTTAGTGCCTCGTGGGTGGAAAAGGTCAACACACTTATAGCTACAGTTATTGTCGAGGTCTACAGAAAAAGCTTTTTTCCTGAAAATATGTTTCTTAGCTAATAGCTAATTCTTTCCAAAAAGCTCTGCCATTAAGAAAAAAAAAATCTTACTTCTTGTTACTAGGAAAATATTCTTGGAATAGTTTTGTTTTTCAAACTGAAAAATTACAATAGTCTCTTTAGCAGTCTCCTTAGCAATGCAAATGCTTCCCAAAAGGTAATGGGCTTTCAGTCATGACCGTATTCATTTTTAATTAGCGCAACTTAACAACTTAACTTTCTTCGTAAGTCCTGGAAAGTGTATGAATTAAAGATATTTTTGATTCTGGAGAATATATATTTTTAATATTAGTTGAACCCTTTCTTCTAGGGAAAAGGCTATAAACTGTCCCCAAAATCCTTCTTCCTTTCCTACATAGAAGTAAAATTGCAGTAAATCATGTAGCTGGCTAGACTGCCTCTCTTGCAGTTGGGGATGGCCATGTGACATAGTGGATGGAGTGATTTTCTCTTTCTTAGTTAATATCTTAAGACAGAAGGAATACATTCTTTACACTCTCTTCCCCCTTCCTTTAGAAATCAAATAACATCAGGTATATCAGGCTACTTTTTTATTTATTTTTTTTTTTGAGAAGTTTTTGCTATAGGGCGCATGCACTGGCCAGAAAGACAGAGAGAGACAGAGAGACAGAAAGCGAGAAATCACCCCCCAGGGGGGATGGTCATGCCACAATCCCTTCTCCTCCATTCTCCTCTCGCGATCTTGGGCACGCACTCACATGCACCCGGCGTGAGTTTAAGCCACTGGGTCCAGGATGTGAACCATGGTCGACTACATGGGAGTCCAGCGACATAGCCATTACGCTAACTGCTGGTCCCACATCAGGCTACTTTTGAAGACAAACCACACACAAGACCATGCCCTAGGGGATGGAGAAAGACAAGGTAGAAAAAACTTGCGATCCTGAACGTCCTTCTGGAGCAGAACTGCCTAGCAAACTAGGAGGCTTAGGGTGTTCCATGGGAATAAATATTGATGTTGTTTGAACTATTATATTTTAAATTCTTTTTATTGGAGTAATTTAGCTTTATTCTAAGTAATAAATCTAGAAGCGCTATTATGCCCCTCTAGTAGATGAGAAAAATAATAGAATATCAAAAAATATTGATTTATAGATTTTATGGAGGGATGCTCACCTAGGTTATTTTGCTTTACCATGTTATTATTTAAAGAAATCCCTCAGGAGCTGGCAGGTGACATGGTGGTTATGGCCACTGGACTCCCACATGGCCAACCACAGTTCGAGTCCCAGGCCTGGTGGCTTGCTTTCTCCTTTTCCCTTTCTCTCTCTTATTCTGTCCCTTTCTGATTCAAATTAAAACAAATAAACAAACTTAAATAAAAGTAATTCTTTTAAAAAATAGAAAATAAAAAAGAAATCCCTTTACTGTGCTATGGACCCCAACCACGCTGAAGAGACAACCATTCAATATATTGTTTATTTCTTCCTCTCTTGTTTTAACCTCTCCCTAACTTCTCCCTCTCAGTAGTTATACATACTAAGAGTACTTAGTATTAAAAAGCAATCATATCTCAGCCCCATGTCCTCTGTCTATTATTTTATCTTTTTTCTTTTTTCATTGCCAAGCCTCTTCAAAATATTGCTTAAAGTGTTGTTACTCCATCAGTTTTTACCCAATCATATGTTCTAGCTTCTGGACCCATCACTATTTTGAGGAGAAATAATTTCATCTTGCCCACATGGCCATCCTCCTTTTCTTTTTTTTTTGGAGGGGTTTTTGCTTCGGGGTGCT
>NW_006203745.1:1147662-1150050 GCF_000334495.1 Tupaia belangeri chinensis | reverse complement strand
TTTTTTTGGGGGGGCGGGGGGGTTGCTATAGGATCCTTTTACTCACTGGAGAGAGACAGACAGCAAGAAGGAAAGTGAGAAATCACCCCCACCCTAAGGGTTGGGGAAGAAATGGCCAAACCACAATCCATTCTCTCCTAGGATCTTGGACATGTACACAAATGCACTTGTCGTGATTTTTAAGCCATGAGGTCAAGGACTCGACTTGTAGTTGGCTATGTAGCCAGTGTCATAACCACGTTACCACCTGCTGACCCTAGGTCACCTACTCTTTGAACATGCACTGCCCCTTCAATTTCAATATGTCTAAACTACTCTCGTCTCCACAAAAGCTGGTTCCTTTCTAGTATTCTCCATATCAAAAATATTCACCCAGATTTCTGGCAGCCAGTGAATCACCAAGCACTAAAGCTCCTAAGAATTTTATACTCTATTTACTTCTTTCCATCTCTAATAAGAGATCCACTAGTCTCTTATGTTTATTGAGAAGGCAGACTGCCTGAGTTCAAAGCTCAATTACACCACTAAATAACTATGTGACATGGGCACATTTAACTTCTCCATAACTCACTTTCCTCATTAGCAATAAGGAGAACCTACTACATAATTATAGATTTAAATGTTTCGTATATATAAAACACCTATAAAAGTGCCTGTCACATACTAAGTTGAATATTACCATTATTACCCCTTGCAGTTTATTGTAATAATCCTTTTTTTTTTACTGAGAGAGAGAGATTTTTGCTATAAGATACATGTAGTTGCTAGAGAAACAGAAAGCAAGAAATCCCTTCCTGGGAGGATGGCCATTCCACAGCCCCTTCTCCTCTATTCTCCCCACTTGGGATTTCAGGCATGCACACACATACCCAGTATGAGTTTTAAGCCACCAGGTCCAGGACTCAATCTATAACCAACTTCGTGGAAGTCCAGCAATGTAACCATTATGCCATCTACTGGTCCCACAATAATCTCTTAATTTCATCTTCCTGAACAATTCTTCCTCCCTTGCTAATACTAACCTTAAGATAAAACATCTAGCTCAGTCTCTGTTTCACAGTCAGTAGCATTCCAGACTGCAGAGCTGAAAGCCACACAACCAACCACAGTTCAAGTTGCCGACCTGGTGGACCTGAAAATACACCTGCACATGCTCACATTCCCAGGATTCTAGCAGGCAGGAGGGCTGGAGGAAGGGGATCACAGTTTGATCACACCCTATAAGTACTTCTCTCTCTTTCATGTAAGCACTCTATCACAAATTATAATAATAATAAAAGAAAAAGTAATTTCTTTTTTAACAATCCAATGGCTTCCTATTGCCTAATTCCTTAACATGGTTTAAGAGGCCTGACATAATCTGATCCCATTCCCCTCTCTAGCTTCCCACACTCTGAGCTCTCACCATTTTGATCCTATTCAGGCTCCTCTAACACCTTGTACTCTCCAAAGAATGACAGTTAACACTAAGTGCTGCCCTCTTGCTTTTTCCATTCCTCATTTCATTTAACCAGGAATTGAATGCATATTTGAGTTATTTAATTAAACAATGTCTTTGCCACAATGTAATGCTTGCTCTTTGTGTTATTTTGAATTTTAAAAGAATCGATTCCAACTGTTGCTCCATGAGTCCTTTTGTGTAGACAGCACCAAAGAGAATCCTTACCCTCTGCGCTCAGGAATTTCTATTTCTGCTATCGCTTACATTTTGAATGACAGATCTTACACTCTTGACTTATATCCTACAGCTCAAACAAAAATCACTGCCTGTTTTACATCTAGAAATAATCCTTAGAGTGCCCTTGCTGTAACGAACTCTAGGAGAGCCATTGTCTAACCCAATTGGTCTGAGGATAATGTATGTATATGTGGCAGGTGGAAGAGATATTTCACTTATGAACCCCAAGATTATGCCCTTCCTTGACCTCAGAGCATAGGGAAAACTCTGGGATCAAATTTCTAAGCATATATGCCCTCCCCAACCTTATTCCATCATCATCAAAATGAGGGAAAGGGCCTGGTCAGGCTGTTTAACAGCCACATTGTCCTTTGTTCTTCCATATTTCAGATTAACTATGGCGCCTTTGTGAATTCACCTGCCCTTTGGTAGCTCTCTATTTTTTCCTATAATACTCCTTCTGCCAATGACTGCTTTTAATGCTTTAATTTCCCGTTCCAGTAATACAAACTTCCCATAATGTTTATTTGAAATCATTGTTGTATGCAGTTTTGAAATGTGCACGCACTTTCATATCCTAACCTTGTTTAGTACAAGAGACTGCACACTGTAGTGGCCAAGAGAATATGCTGTGGAGCCAGACTGCTTGAGTTCATATCACTGCTCTGCCATTTTCCAGCTCTATGACCTTGGCTGGTTCATAAATTCAC
>NW_006203745.1:1068239-1147631 GCF_000334495.1 Tupaia belangeri chinensis | reverse complement strand
CTGAAAGCAATAGCTAGCCCTTCATTTAGCTCATATCCCATAAGTGAGACCACCTTGGCTTCATATGTAGTGTGCAGAAGAGACTAAGTGCTAGAATTCTAATGTGTTGAAGACTTACTATTGGAAGTTAGCTACCACTCATCCTTCACACTCTCTTCCCATACCCAATTACTAGCTAGAGCTGAGTGACTCTATCATGCTTCCTTTACCCTTTTCACTTTCATTCATGTCATTTCATTAGTTGAGGCCATTATCAACTCACACCACTAGCAGTTCTCCCTGTTTCCCTCATTTCTTCTTCCCAATTCAACTTCTCACTGCCAAGACAGTGAGTGTCACGAAAAAGTATAAGATATCCTGCCATACTGTATGTAGAAGAGATGTCAAATAGGCTTGGCAGGCTCAGTCACCATGGAACACAGATAGGCAGATGCCTGGGAGGCTAGAAGCCACAAGGGAAGCCAAGGTTCAGTTCTTTGCCGACCTAAACATGCCAGGTACCGTTGCAAATGCCTGGAATCCTGCCATGGAGGCCATGGCAGAATTGCAGCACAGAGAGACTCTATCAAAAATACCTATCTATCTCTTTCTCCCTTTCTCTTTTCCTATTTCTCATAAAGAAAAAAGAGTAGACATTGTACATTCACAAGAAAATGCATAATGTGAGGGAATAAATACAAGAAGTGCAAAATACAGTTCAACTCATTGTAGAGATCTGAAGTCAGGCTTGAACAAGTATAAATTGCACAGCAATCTAAGCAATGTTAAAAGAAAACAGAAAAAAATTGCTTATCTGGCTTCAGAAAAAATAATGATCAACCTTCTCTGCTCCTAAACCAAGCCTTCATAGCAATAGGTAGCTAATGCAAATCTATGTGTCAAAATCAGAGGGACACAGGCCAGCAGGTGGTGTAGTGGTTAAGGCCCTGGACTCCCAACATGGCTGACCATGGTTTGAGTCCCAGATCTGAAAGCTTGAAATTCTCAGAGGGCACGTGTGCATGCAGGCCCAAAAGGAGAATGGAAGAGAAGGAATTGTGGCATGGCCATCCCCACAGGGGATGATTTCTCACTTGGTGTCTCCCTAGCAAGCCCATGCTCCTATAGCAAAATCTCTCTCTCTCAAAAAAATGAAAATCAGAGGAATACAACTTTTGGATTTCTAAAGTGGATGAAGTCATTCTCTACTTTTCCTCATTGTCCAAATAGTCACAGAAACAGAACTTTGAGCAGTAAAAAGAGAAATCAGTCCACATGAAGGTAAGCTTAGAACATCAGAGAATAAGGATGAGTCTAGGACCTCAAACGATATTCTCATAAAGGACTTGGTCTCTTTCCAATCATGCTTGCTGTTCTCTCTCTCTGCTGAACTTTGTTATTTTTATTCTTCCCAAATTTATCCAGACTTTTCCATGTGGTAAGGAAGATGGTAGCAAGAAAATCTGTCTCTCAGGACCACCAGATGATAGAACAGTTACATCGCTGGACTCCCAAGTAGCCATCCGCTGTTCAAGTCCCGGGCCCAGCAGCTTAAAACACACCAGGCATGTGTGTGTGCATGCCCAAAATCCTGAGAGAATGGAGAAGGGATTGCAGTGTGGCCATCTGCCCCTCCCCCAGGAAGATGATTTCTTACTTTCTGTCTGTCTCTCTCTCCTGCAAGTGCAAGTGTCCTATAGCAAAAATCTCTCTAAAAAAAGAAAGAAAACCTGCCTTTCTGTCAAATGAATATCATCTCGTATATTGTAATGGTTATAAATCTCAACTAACAAAGATATTTCTAATTTTACTCTCCTAGACAAAAGTTGTTCTTTTAAAAATCTTAAGGTTTTTTTTTGTTTTTTGTTTTTGTTTTTTTTGAGAGAGAGGTGTTTTTGTTTTTGTTTTTGCTATAGGGCAATTATTCTTGCCAGAGACAGAAAGCAAGAAATTACACACAACCCCCTCAGAGGTTTGACCACACCACAATGTTATTTTCCATTCTCCTCTTGGGATTTTGAGCACACACATGCACACGTGCACAAACACACACAAACACATACACAGTGTGAGTTTTAAGTCTCCAGGTCCAAGACTCAAACTGTAGTTGGCCACATGGGAGTCCAGCGCCTTAACCACTACACTATCTGCTGGCCCCATAAATCATAAATGTTTTACTGAATAAATGCCATGACTTCTCTCACATTACTGAAATCCCTTTCGAACAGCCTTTGTGAGGCCTGCTAATTCACAACTCATTTGGTTCCCTCCCAATGAGGCTGAGACTCTCTTCTTCTTGCCTGACTGATAAGAAGGCCTCCTCCCCTGCTGACCACAAAGCAAACCTGAGAGGTACCTTAGGTTACACTCAGTTAAAAAATGCCTCTCGTGTGACATGTAAAGAAACCCAGGTGTGGTAGTCCCCATCTACAGGTCAATCTCTCACTTTCTTTCTTCCTGCCGTGCAGTGCTTATGAATGTCAAACTGTAAATTCAGAGCTTCGAATCTTGTTTCCATGGCAATGGCTATAAGAAGCTCTAAATTTACATTTTTTTCAGGTTGGCAATCCCAAAAGAAAGTGAGCTCTCTTAATTCCATGTATCAATCCTACAACAGAATGTAATCAGCCAGAATCACCCCTGAACCAATCACTCAGTAGGGGACGGGAGTAGTCTGGAATATGACCCTAAATCTATGAAAGGGAATCAGGACCCTGTTATTAGCAGCCCTTCCATAACCATAGGAGTGCTGTTGAACAGACAAAGTAAAGACATGTTTGAATAATCTTTATGAATAATCCTCAAATTATTCATGGATGGACATAAAAGTAGACAATATGCCTTTCTTCTTGACAAAAAAAGAAATAATAAGAGTATTTGGGTTTACATTACTTCCCACTATGGAAAAATTTAAATACTATGGAACAAAACTTTTTTCTTTTTTTTTTTCTTTTTAGTTTATTATAGCTAATATGGAATGGTATGGTTTGGTCCCCTCAGTTCATGTGCTAGGAGCTTGGTCCCCAATGTAATGATGTTGAGAGGTGGTGGGAAAAGTAAGAGGTGTAGCCTAATGCAGTGTGTGGATCATGGAAGTACAACCCTCATGAATAGATTAATGCTGTCTGGAAGAAAGGAGCAGGTTCTTACTCTCTGAGGAATGAGTTAGTTCCCACCAAAGTGGGATATTACAAAAATAAGACAACTGCCCACAGGGTGCCCTCTTTCTTTGCTTGTTGCACACCCTCCCCTCTGGCTCTGTCAGTCATGTTGCAATGTAGCACCCAAGGCCAGCCAGTTGCTCTTAGACTTTCCATCCACCAGAACATGGACCAAATCTGTTCTTTACAAATCACCCATCTCTGTTATTTCTGGTTAGCAACACAAGAACAGTCTGAAACAGGGAACTCAGAGCATCCCCTAGTCCAACCCTTCACCTTATACTTGAATAACAGAAAACAAGAAGAGTAAACTGACCTAATCTAGAATAAAGCCAGAACCCAATAGGGCCCTATAATCCTAGACCATTGAGAGTTTCTCTACACTACACTGTTTCTCAAATGAAGATAACAATTAAAGGGTCATCTCCAGCATGACAGAGACATAAAATGTGTATAATGTTAAATGGCTTATTATTCCTTACGTACATTTTAATATTAAATATCAATTTCTTGATAACTTCAAGGTGCTAACTACCATGGCCCTAAATAATTAACACAATATCGGATGACATTATATTGAATTTTTTAAAACTCATAAAAATTTGATTCTTAGAACGCATCTTAACTTTTTGATGCAAATGAAAGGCAATACAACCTGTGTGAATAAGTTTTTAAAGAGCCTTGAGATTGAATAGTCTATCACAAATAAGATCTGCTAATCTATCCTGAAAACGTCAGCAGAATTATTCTTAAACAACCCTATATTGTTTATAAGACAGCCTTAAGTCAAAATACTGTGCATGGTAAGAGAATAACAACTGCCACAAAAGCTCAAAAGTGGCCAGCTCAGCCTACCTGATAACTAAGATCAGGGAAAACGTAGCTCATTGTCTAGTTAGGCCTTTGCATTTTATTCATTTTAGTTTGTTTATTACTCTTTATTTTATAACCAAGAAATCAGAGCTTAAGAGAGGCAGACATCTTATATTCAGAACTTCCCCCTTTTTTTTTTTTTTCTTTTTTTAGAGAGGTTTTCGCTATAGGGCACATGTGCTCACCAGACAGACAGAGAGACAGAGAGACAGAAAGTGAGAAATCACCCCCCCCCAGAGGGGAAGGCCCCGCCCCCATCCCTTCTCCTCCATTCTCCTCTTTGGATCTTGAAATCAGAGCTTAAGAGAGGCAGACATCTTATATTCAGAACTTCCCCCTTTTTTTTTTTTTTCTTTTTTTAGAGAGGTTTTCGCTATAGGGCACATGTGCTCACCAGACAGACAGAGAGACAGAGAGACAGAAAGTGAGAAATCACCCCCCCCCCAGAGGGGAAGGCCACGCCGCAATCCCTTCTCCCCCATTCTCCTCTTGGGATCTTGGGCATGCACACACATGCGCCTGGCATGAGTTTAAGCCACCGGGTCTGGAACTCGAACCACGGTCGACTATGTGGGAGTCCAGCGACATAGCCATTACGCTAACTGCTGGTCCCCAGAAGTTCCCTTCTGACTTAGCAGTACCAGGTGTTCAGTCTGCTCTAATTGGCTGGTAGTACCAGTTGTGATGGTCAATCTTAAGTGTCAATTTGACTGGGTTAAGGGATGTCCAGACAAATGGTAAAACATTATTTCTGGGTGTATCTGCATCCACATTTCTGGAAGAGATTTGCATTTGAATAAGACTGAGTAAAATCTGCCCTCACCAATGTGGGCACACATTGTCCATTCCACTGAGTTCCCAAATGGAATTAAAAGGCAGAGAAAGGGTGAATTCCCTCTGTCTTCTTGTGCTGGGACATCAACCTTCTCCCTGGATCTCCTGGTTCATAGTCACTTGGACTCCAGAACTTTCACTAGTGGCCTCCATCCTCTACCCTGTTCTCAGGCCTTTGGACTCAGACTGAATTACACCACTGACTGTCCCAGTTCCCCAGCTTATAGATAGCATATTAGAGTATTTTGACCTCCATAATTGAGTGATCCAAGTCCCATAGTAAATCCCCTTTATCTATCTATCTAAATACATATATCCTATGAGTTATATTTCTCTGAAAAACTCTGGTTCTGGGACCAGCAGTTAGTGTAATAACTATGTCGCTGGACTTCCATGTAGTCGACCGTAGTTCGAGTCCCAGACCTGGTGTCTTAAACACACCGGGCACATGTGTGTGTGTGTGTGTGTGTGTGTGCCAAAGATCCCAAGAGGAGACTGGAGGAGAAGGGACTGTGATGTGGCCATTCCCCCCAGGGGGTGATTTCTCGCTTTTTGTCTCTCTGTCTCTCTCTTTCTGGTGAGCGCACATGCCCTATAGCAAAAAAAAAAAAAAGAGCGCCCATGCCCTAAAGCAAAAAAAAAAAAAAAAAAAAAAGAAAGAAAAGAAAAGAAAAGAAAAGAAAAACACTTCTCCAAAAAAGAAAGAAAAAAAGAAAAGAAAAACTCTGGTTCTATTGTGTTTTATCCTATTAGTACCAACTAGCACATCAGTTATTAAATATTTTGAAGTTAACACATGTACATATTCATGAGTTAAAATACTAAAATAGGGGTGAGCCAAAGGTGTAGAGGTTCAGGAGGCTAGATTCTATGTGGCCAGCTGTGTGTTTTGAGTTCCAGACTTGGTGGCTTGAAAAACGTACCTGGCATGTGTGTATATATGTCTAAAATCCCAAAAAGAGAATGAAGAAGAGACTGCAGCATAACTTTGCCCCCTGGGGGGCAATTTCTCACTTTCCCTCTCTCTCTCTCTCTCTCTCTCTGTCTCTGTCTCTCTGTCTGTCTCTCTCTCTCTCTCTCACACACACACTCTCAGATCTTTCCAGTGAGCACTCACTCTATCACAATATAAGTAAATAAAACTAAAATACTAAAACAGTGAATATAAAAGGACAGAATCAAAGAACACCCTGGCCTTCACCAGGATTGGTTCCATTTTCCACTCTGAATAGATCTCTTCATTGTTCCTTCTCATTCTCTGTAATATCAAGCTCTCCTTACCTCTTTTTCACCCTCCAAACACTGTTACTGGGCCAACCCCATGGCCTAGAAATTAAGAGAACTGAATCCCACATGGCCAACTGCAGTTTGTATTCTGATCCCAGAGGCTTGAAAACCATGCCAGGTATGTTCTAAATCTGATAGTTTGGAAAAATGGAAGAAAAGGGATTGTGGCATGATCCATGGGTGGTACTTTCTCACTCTTTCTTCCTTTCACTCTGTCTCTCTCTAGTGAGTACATGCATCCTCTGGCTCTTCAACCAAACCAAACAAAATAATAATAATAATAATAATAATAATCACAGATAAAAATCTTAGACTTGGTCAGGAAAAAAACGTGTAAACAACTGGTAATAATATCTCACACTTTCCAATGTCTCAAACCTTTCCAGAAAAAGTTTCCTGCTTCTTAACAAGAGGCAAAGCCTATTCAATACAACAGCTATAGTAAGTTAGGTTAGTTATTGAATAAAGATATAAACCAATTAAAGAATAAACAAACACCCTATAGGAGTTTTGTTTTGTTTTTGTTTTTGTTTTTAGGGAACAGCAGGCCTTTCTAATGTCTTTAAGTTATACACATAAAAGTTGCCTGCTCCATGTGTATGAAAAGCCAATTTCATCTAAAACGTCTCTCACAAACTCTATGAAAATGTGTCAAAATGAAATTGAAATAAAAAAGAAAAAGAACTTTGGCTAATTTCCTTCACAAGTTCTTTGGCTGTGAAACTGCAGTTTTTAGAAAACTTAAACCTAAAAGGAAAGCTTCACCTATGTGGCTCCTCATCTCAAAAATAGCTCTTCAGTAAAATAGCCAGGTTAGCAATGGATGTATTTTCTCTATTTGTTGTTATTCCAAGTTCTTAACCTGATTCACATATCACTAGAGCCTCATTTGCCAGAAATGCTTTTAATAGCAGTCTCTTCAGTGTGACTCACGAATAAGAACAAAACTAGGCCAGAGAGCTAGTGTTCATGAGGGATGTGAGCTACAGTAGGAATCTCACTATCCATTTCAAGGGGTGTAAAGGAGAGGGGATGCTCAGGGCTGGGATTATAGCCTGGAGGTCAGCTGGTGCAGGCTGATAGGAAGGGCCACAGAGGTCACAGGACCTCAACTTTGCAAGGACAGACTGCTCTCCAGAGGAAAGCAGGAGCACCTTTACAGTGATGTGAGTAACGTTTGAAGTGCCCGTTTCAATACCCAAGACAACTATCCATTATTAAATATCACCCCCACCCCTGCCATCACTTTTTGCTCCCTTGGCCTGCTTGGTATTTTTTGGTTTGCAGTTAGCACTTCTCATCTCTGATTTGTTGTCTAATGCCTCCCATAAGAATGTAAACATGGGGCGGGCTCTGTGACCTGGTGGTTAAGGCAGCCAGATCCCAGATAGCTGACCATGCTTTCATGTCCCAGATCCAGTAGCATGAAACATCCTGGTGCATGTGAATGCATGCCCAAAATTCCCAAAAGGAGGCAGAGATGAAGAAGGGACCACAGTGTGACTGTTCTGCATGGGAGAAGAGGGTACCTCCCTCTCCCTCTGTCTCTCTCTAGTAAGTACTAACAACTTCCAGCATACAAACACACATACACACAAAAACAAGGTAAAACACACAAAAAAATGTAAACTCAGTAAGAACAGAGATTGTTTTGTTTAATGTTCTGTACCTAATACCTGGAACATAATAGGCACTTTGGTTAAAAGAGAGAGAGAGAGTTGAATCTAACAGAATGTGCATTACCTGTCTCTTTCTGTGTGTTTTTGCCTTAGAGTACATGTGCTCGCCTGAGAAAGACAGCCAGAAATTAAGTAATCATTCCCCAGGAGGGATGGCCCACACAATTCCTTTTCCTCCATTCTCACTCTGGAACTTGGGGCACATATACACACACAACCAGCATGATTTTCAAGCCACCAGGTCCAGGACTCAAATTGTGATCACCTGTGTGAGAATCCAGCACCTGACAACCACGCCACCTGCTGGCCCCTGGTATCATCACTCTTACCACCAAAAATAAAGCAACCAGTTTCTTACAAAACTAAATATACTCTTATCATAGGATCCAACAATTGCATTCCTTGATATTTACCCAATAGAGTTGAAAACTTACATCTACAAAAAGCCTACACATGGATGTTTATTGCAGTTTTATTCATAATTCCCAAAACATGGAAGCAATCAAGATGTACTTCAGTAGGTAAATAGATAAATAAATATCCGGACAATGGAATATTATTCAGTGCTAAAAAGAAAAGGAGCTATCAAGTCATGGCAAGACAGAGGAATTTTAAACGCAAATAACTAAGTAAAGGAAGCCTATTTGAAAAGGCTACATGCTATGTGATTCCAGCTATATGATATGCTGGAAAAAAACAAAACTATGATTGCAATAAGAAGAGCAGTAGTCTCCAGGAATTAAAGAAGAGAGAAGGATGAACAGGCAGAGCACAGAGAATATTAGGCCAGCAAACCTAATCTGTAAGATACTACAATGGTGCCGCATGTTATAATACACTTGTGCAAACCCACAGAATATGCAATGCTAAGAGTGAACCCCAACCAAAACCATGGATTCTGGGTGGTAGTGATGTGTCAATGCAGGTTCATTGATTGTAACAAATGTACCACTCTGGTGGGAGATGATGATCATGGGAGATGCCATATGTGTCTGGAGATAAGTATTTGAGAAATCTCTATATATCTTTCTCTCATTTTTATATTTTTGGTAAGCCCAAAACAGCTCTAAAAAAAAAAAAAAAAAAAGGATTTTTAAATAAAGCACCCTCTGGGACCAGCAGATAGCATAATGGTTACATTGTTGGACTCTCATGTAGACAACCATGGTTTGAGTCCCTGACCCAGAGGCTTAAAACTCACACCAAGCACGTGTGCGTACATGCCCAAAATCCTGAGAGGAGAATGGAAGAGAAGGGGCTGAAGCATGGCCATCTCCTTGGGGAGTGATTTCTCACTTTCTGTTTCTCTGTCTCTGTCTCTCTGGAAAGTGCACATGCCTTATAGCAGAAAATCTCTCTCTAAAATAAACAAATAAAGCACCCTCTTTTCTACTACCACCAGAGAATTTCAACTTTGCTTAGTTAGTCCATTAGTACTTTTTTTATTTATTTCTTGAAGGAGGTGTATAAAAAGAAAGGAGCCTTCCACCTAGGAGCCCATTGTTATTCATTATGTCACTTCCCTCAACTTACCTCTACCTTAAAATCAGATTTTTTTTTTTTTTCAATTTGCTATAGTGCTCACTGGAGAGAAATAGAAAGACGAAAAGAGAAGGTGAGGGAAAGTGAGAAATCACTCCCTCCCAGGAGGGATGGACATGCCACAATCCCTTCTCCATCCTCCTCATAGGATTTTGGGCATATGTACACATGCACCTGGTGTGCATGTGTGTGTGTGTGTGTGTGTGTGTGTGTGTGTTTTCAAGCAGCTGGGGTCCAGAACTCCAACCACACAGTTGGCCATGCAGGATGCAGCTACCTTAAGCAAGGCCCCAGTGGGCCAGATATATATATATATTTTTTTTAATATATGTCATGCTCTCCTTCCCACATTCACCTCCTTTCAAGGCCTGAGAGGAAGGAAAAACAGTAAAGCGAGGAGGCCGGCATTGGTCAGTACTGATTTATCTGATTCTACATGTCTTGACCACCTGCACAATGGACAATGGACAATGGACAGCCCCCTTGTTGTCTTCCATGGTACCACAATGATGCGATTTTGTGATAGGTTAAAGAACATCTGAAAAGACTCTGAACTCCTGCTTTGGTTTCTGTAAACAAACTATGAGCTCATTTAGAAGGCTGGGGTTTTTGTTGGTGGTGGTGGTGGTTGCTAGGTTACAGCCAATCACAGCAGCTAGGCTTCATTCAATCATAAGAATTCTACCTTTTAAACTGTATTAAACACAGATAAACTTCAGAATGTAACCATCCCAATTGTTTTTCTACCTCATTCCTTTACTTTTGTTTTGTATGTCACTTGCCCTTTCCTGCACATGTCACTTTCCCTTTCTGGAACTTAAATATCACATGACCACAAGGCAACTGGAATTTCTCTGAAGTCATTCTGGGAAACTTCCCGATTTGAATCATGTGTAATTTTACTCAGTTATACTCCACTAAGTTAAACTGTCTAAACTTTTTTTCTCCTTTAACAGTTTTAATCAGACACTATTCAAGTATTCTCAGTTATCCTACATACAAGAGTTAAACTAGTGAGAGAAAAGTTGTCCCTCCAAATATTCAGATGACTTGTCTCTGAAGTTTTTTTGTTTGTTTGTTTGGTTTTGTTTTGTTTTGTTTTTAGAGGTTTTCAGCATAGGGCATGTGTACTTGCCAGAGAGAAAGAGGCAGAAACAGTGAGAGGGAAAGTGAGAAATCACTCCACAGGGGGAATGGCCATGCCACAATCCCTTCTTAATTCTCCGAGGACCTTGGTTATGCACACGTGCCCAGTGTGACTTTCAAACCATTGGTCACTTGAACTGTGGTTGGCCATGTGAGAATCCTGCTAGCAACATAACCACTATGCCATCTCCTGTAGTTATTTCAAATATTCTCCAAGAGCTTGGGTTTTCTTACTTCTAACATGGAGGTGTTACACTACTTGAAGGCCCATGCAACTCTAACATATTGGACTGCAAGTCTGGAAATGACACCGGAAAATCAAAACCAGACTCAGCTGAACAAGAGAAGGCTTGGACAATAAGTTCTGCATGTTACCATGAGGTCCATTTGAATGCGATCTGTCAGATTTTCATTTTAAATTCACACTCTCTACCTAAGTCAAATGCCATTCTAGAACTAATTTGTGAACCTTGATAAGGTTTGGGTGGTAAGATCTTCAAAAATATTATTTCAATGGCATCATTTTGTATGTTAACTTTGAAAATGTCAACAGCGGGGGCCAAATGGAGAAGCGGAGGAGGTCTATGCCTTTGCCATTTCAAAGGCTTAGCTGTCAGTATAGGGTGGGGTGGGGGGGGCGGCCTGCTGTGCTCCATGTTCTGTATAAACATTTCCAGAAATATTTAGCAGATAATAGGGCTCCCACTGGGGCCGTGTGTTCAAAGGCACCATGTTGAGCCACCTACCATGAAAAAGGTAGATGCCAAGGCTAAGAACTCTGCTTTTCAGATCCGGCTTTGCTTCCTCCCTAGGATTTCTGAATGCACAAAGCCGGGAGGAAACAGCAGAAGGCCATCTTAAAGGAAAAGTGCTCAAGGCTTGCCAGAAGAAAATAACACAATGGTCAATGTCTGAGTAATATTCAATCGCCTTCCATCATGCAGCAGGTCTGTGAAATAGTCTGACAACTTGAGAATTGAGGGCCAGAATTCGCCGCTTGCCAGACTAACACCTATCAATTTGAAAAGCTCTGAAATCCTTCTTGACTTTATGCAAGAAAGCTGGATATGGTTAAAGTGACAGTGATCTTTTCTTTTTTTTTTTCATCAGAAGACATGAGTTTTAGTTCTGAATTTATTCTGATGTTAAAAAGTAAATAGATAAAATCAAGTGGTAATTATTCTGCCTGATTTTATGAGGAACCACAGCATTTAAGTGCTCATCCACTCTAAATTTCAATAGAATGAAAAAGATACACACACACAACACTACTATTGTATTTTGTGAATAATAATAATGATGAAAATCGTGTGGGTCGATTCATACACATGTTCCACAAACTTCTTTGACTGCCTCTTCTGTTCAAGTCAAGCAGTGTCCAAGTATTAAGAATTTTTAAAACCCTGAGATCAGATTCCTGTCATCAACAGCTTGCAGCCTAATACAAGAGAAAGGTGTCTACATGAAAAATAAATAAAAGATTCAATAATATGCCGTTGAGATCAACACAGTAAAATGTGCTCGTGGAGTCAAAGCAGGAGTCTTTTAAAACCGCAGGAAGACACTGGAAGTTAAGCAGCAGGCTTCATTACACCAGTTAAAACCCACACCGGAAAGACCACTGAAGGTAAATATCCCTTTTCACTTGGGTAACAATAGCCAAAGAAAGATATTCTACTATGAAACCTCTTCAAATGCTTTTCCCCCACCCCCCCACAATTTCTTTCCTTTTTTTTTTTTTTTGTTGGAGATTAAGTTCTTTATTTTGCTCCCCTCTCCCTTGAAACCTTGACTACTACTTTTTAGTCATCTTTAAAAGAAAGCCTTTCAAAATACAAGTGTTAAATCTGAGAAATCACCTGGATCAGAGGATGCTTCCTGCCAGAAAGCGCTCCTTTCACTTGCATTATACTGACCCCTACCGGCAGGTGTTGCTATGGCATGGAGAGCCGACGCATGCAATGTATGTTAGAACAGAAATCCTCTGAATCGCGTTAAATGAATTCCATCACCCATCTGCCCTGCTTCACCGCATACTTCCTTTCTCCGCTCTCTTTTTTTGTAAATGTCAGCACAAACTTGGATCCACTACAAACTCCTAATGTACAAAATACTCCTCCTCCACACATGGAAGTGCCAATTAAAACCCTTCTCTCATGAAGTGGTTAAAAAAATTTTTCTTTTTAATTTCACAATTCTCTTGGACAAGATAGGGTACTCTAATGGCATTTACTAGAGCAGTGGACCCCATGAGATTCCAGCCAGAAATTGTACTGATTTTTTTCATCTTCCTCCCCAAACAACTAATTTCCCTACCCATCCTTATCTCACCCCAAAGAAAATTACATTCAGCCCTAGTTTCAGCTAGAGAGTTTATTGCTAAACAAAAAAATGCTCCCCGTGATTTGTGAGGCAATTGAAAGGGGAAAACTCCCTCATCTATACCCACTAGACGCCAACCCTTTTGTTCTTTTGTACCATTTCTCTTGAACTGCTTTCCATAAAGAAGAAATAAACTTGATCTATAAAGGCATTAATAGATTTGATTACATTTGTATGGCAAACGGCTGGGCCATTGTGTCAGTGAGGGTATTCTAAATGTTAATGTGCAGGCTGCTCAGTGCTCAACAGATTGGAAGCTGAGACAGGACGAAAATGAAGACCTCAGTGTCACAAATTTGTACCCTTGTACTTGGAACCTGAAAATAGATAGGACTTTTTAAGCAATGATAATTAATACAATAATTTAAATTAACTGGGTGGGGAGACCAAGAACATAAGTAGGACTCGTGAGGCTCAGAGAGAGAAAAATGAATCTTCAATAATGAGGCTGGGACTACCTTAGGAAGGCCTAGTGGGTTCGAGGTAACGCAAAGCCCTAGTCCATTCCTGCCGTGTGGAAGGAGGCTCTTATTGGAAACAGCACATATCACAGTCCATCAACAGCACACGCTGTCTCTTCCTCTATTTTGCTCCCCTCTCCCTTTCCTTATTTGACTGGCACTTTCACCAAATTCTTTATGTAGCAATTGGGTAATCCAGAAGTGTCCCCAGCATATAATGCAGTTTTCCTTCAGCCAGTCTAATTGTAACTCAATAAATACTTGACACAGCAAAGACGAGCTGTGTTGTCGGTGAAACAGAAATTAAATTAAAACTTAGGAAAGGTTTGTCACAGGAATTTTGTTATCCAACAAAAAAAAAAGCTGACAGCAAACTTTTCTTTGGCCAAAGTCAGGCATGCTTCTACTCACACCTTCATAGATATAACAATAGATTGTATAGATAGAGAGTATGGATAAATGTAGCCCTTATAAGTACAGAAGCCTAATAACTTTAGACCAAATTTATTTGTTGAATAATTTAAAACCCACTGTGGCTGCCACAGTTTTGATCTCCAAAAGGGATAACTGCATTTTAACTAAGTGGATTAGCAAATCAGACTTGAGAAAGTGTATATAAATGAGATTTCAGGCCCAGAGATGATACTTGCTCTGTGAAAGATCATTTAGTCATAATTATGAGTCCATTATGTTGAAAGGAAGGCAGTTTGGTAAACAGCTTAAAAAGGATGATTTTTTTTTCCCCTAATGATATGAATTCAAAGTACTACAAAAGAAGTCAAGATATTCACAAGTCATTTGTTTCTCTTTTGCTTTTGGGGTCAAGAAATGTAGCATATTCTTTCCCCATCATCCCTACTACATTTTTATTATATGTATCCTCAGTGCTGAGAATTCAAGCCTTCATTCAGTACCACCATTGGAGTACCCAAGAGCTAGGCTAAGAATACACTTAAAGCCTGCCATGGCCTCCATGTTTATGTTCCCCCAAAAGTCAAATGTTAAAAATCCTAATGCTCAAAGTGATGGTATTAGGAGGTGGGGGGCCTTAGAGAGATGATTAGGTCACAAGGGAGGTTAGTGCCCTGAACAAATAAGGCCAAGAGAGACTCTTCGCCCCTTCCATCTCGTGAGGACACACTAGAAGGAACTAAGGAAACCCCTAACAGACACTGAATCTGCCTTGATCTTAGACTTCCAAGCCTCCAGAGTGGTGAGAAATAATTTTCGTATTACTTATAAGCTACCCAATGTATGGTATTTTGTTATAACAGCTCCAATGGACTAAGACAGAGTCCCAGCAAAACAACAATGCCAAAAGGAGAAAGAGAGAATTCATTTATAGAATTCAATAGGTGATATATCAAAATAACCAATGGAACAATCATAGAAGGAAAAAAAATCCAAAAGGAGAACTTAGTTAAACATCTTTACACTTATTTTATTGCTGTCATTCATTATTGGCAGCAGTATAGCATATTAGGTTGTTGAGAAAATCTATGTTTTTCTGTGGAAAAATGTACCATGACTTTCCTGATGACCCAATAGTTAAGACCCAATCGACTCTGCAGTCGATCTACCTATGGCTGCATCCCAGCCTAGCATGAGCTAGCTATGCTTCCTCAGACATAAAATGCTCATGAAAATAATACCTATGTCATAGGTTTGCTATGAGATTAAATAATGTATGCATGTATGCAGGGCACTAAACAGCATTTGTCATGAGACAATTGTGCAAGCTTGCTGTTACTACTATTCTACAGTTAATTTTTTTTTTTAATTTAGTTACATAATCGAGGGTAGGGAGATTACAGAACATCAAAACCTTGCACTGATCAGGGCCTAAAGTCAAATTCCTGCCTTACTCTGGATAATGACAGATTGCTGACTACACATAATCAATACTTGATAAAAATTAAAGGAGAAATGATCAAAAACACAGAGATTTTAGTCTGTGATTTTAGATCACAGACTAAAATTAAAGGGTAAATGATTAAGATTACAGAGATTTTCAAACCTTTAGGTGCCTAGCTTGACCCAAAGCAAAAAACCATACATTTTACCAGGACAAGGCTTGATAGCTATGATGCATAGCAGAAACTTACCATTAGATCTTATTTCTGAGTATTGCTGGAATCTCTAAAGAATTCTAAGTTAGAATGCCTCTTCCCTGTCTAGGTTTTTCAAATTGAATAATTTGATAAATAAATGAAAGAAATGGCAGAAGAAAGTTTAAAAATATCACCTGAATGCCAAATAAAGGCAATTTGGGAGATGTGGCACGGGCCAGAAATAAGACTCCTTGGCCTGGTATGTGAGTATGGGATCTGGCAGGCCTCCTCAGGAGTGAAGAGAAGCGAGGGACAAGAGTTGCCCATCCATGAAGCATTGGAGGAATTCTCCTGATCCCCTGACTTTGCCCAGGGAGTAAACGACACAGCTGTTATGCTGTCTAAATGGGTCACCTTCCCAGGGGCAAAGTTAAGGGGCCAGGAGTGTGCTTACAGAAAATCCTTCATGGAAACCAAGAGTTATGAAAAGCATTTCTCACCCTAAGGGTTCCCAGCTTCCCCTTATTCACTAGTTTAACTATTAACCCTAAAGTAGGCCAGGAGTAAAGCCATCATCCTAAGGGGAGGAAAGCACTCTCCTATCAAAGCAGACCTGTTCCCATCTCCCCAAAGACTCTTCCCATCTCCCCAAAGACTCTTCCCAGTACCATCCTGACTGCTCCTCCTGGGAAGATCTGCTGAGGAACTTCATTTCACCCTGAGAAGGCTCAGATCTGGATCCAAACCATACATTGAATAAACCAAAAGTTCTGCACACACAGCTGGAAATTAACTCTTTTCCATTTTCTAGTCCATGTTTTTTTAGAAATACCGTCAAGCATACTATTTTATGTGTTCTGCAATGAGACTAAATAATATATTAGAATAAAACACACTCCAATAATAAAATGCCAACAGAACTTCTCAATATTTTAATATAAAGCTTTATCTATTATCAACATCCAAGTGAGAATTTAAAACTCCATACTAAGTATTTTTGCAAATTAAAGATAATACCAACTGATATAAGTAAACACCAAAATTCAAGTGGTTTAATATAATAAAAGTATATTTCATAAAGTTCACTATGGGTTTTCTGCTTAGCAAGAAGAGGCAAGGCTGTGTTCTGCTCCACACAGTCCTTCAGGGACCCAAGCTGATGAAAGCTCTATCATCCTTAACATGTGGCTTCCAAGATTACATTGTATATCCATGTCTTGTGGGCAAATTGGTAAGAAGGTAAAGAAGGCACAGCCATGTCTTCAGCCCCACAACTCATAAGTCACAGAGTGGAGAAACGGCAAACAGCTCTAGTGGACAGACAGCTGCCACTCTCACTGGCTCTTAAAAGTTAGTTCAGATTAATGGCAAGCCTTTGACATACATCTCTTCAAAGTTTAGAGTTAATGAGACCATAGCTTATACTTCTAGCACTGGAAAAATTCGAATATAAGGAAGTGGCCAACCCTAAAGCAGTTGTCCCAAATTTTGTTTCATATAACCAAATACCTTATGTTACCAAAGACCACAGCAAACAAAACAGGATATTTGATGAAAATCTCTCTGGTTTTAATCTCACCAGGCCATCCATCAGTCTAGACAGCTGTCCAATATCCATAACCCATGGACGTAAACTCAACTCAGAAACAACTCCCAGCAACAGGTTAATTTCGGCAATGTGCATTTACCATTACAGGGGGAATGTCCACTTATGCACAAGTTTCTAATTTCCATTTCCTGGTTTAATGTCTATTTAGTGCTTCTGGCATTCAACATTGAACAATCATAGACCCTATCTAATGCAAACATCTACATTCTATTATAAACAGACTTTTTCAATCTTGTGCTTTGAGGGCTATTTCTACTGCTTCTTGCTATGAAATTGTTTAGGAGGTAAAGAAAACTGGCCCTGAGGAATGATTTTCTCTCTTGGGTAATTAACCAATATAGAGCTAATTAGAGACCACCAGGTATGAAGTGACTCTTCACCTCTGGCCAGCCGAGGTGAAATTCAAAGTGAGCCTCATCACAAATCCCTTATTAGTGTTGAACACAAATGGAATTTAGGGTAGCAGTTCTAGTTCCAGTGCCATCTTCCTAAACTGGCCTGGCATCAATAATTTAGGGCTAGAATGTCATTCATGCTTTGTGAAAAAGGTGAGCAAAACAAATATTGTTCCACCCAACAATGACCCCAAATCACTTAAAGATGCTTTCTGATTTTCCCATGCCTTAACTACCCCTGCTTAAGCTAAATCTATTCTAAGAGTTGGGTCTTTCTTCCCTTCAGACTCATTCAAACACATCTCTTTCCTCTTTCCTCTCGAAATGGAGACAGCGATCTCTAGAGAGACGCCTCTAGTCTTTGTGGTCATTTCTGATATGGGATTTTGTTGAGGCCTTTGCTCACCTGTGATTCTTTGGAATAAGTTTCAATTTGTTTATATTTTCCCAAAAGTATGATCATGAGATCTGAATGTGATACTCAAGATAAGGAGTAAGTAGCAGAAGAGACTCTACTCACACTGTTTATATCACAGACTCATAGAAATCTTGACTTTGCTTGAATCTGCATTTGTTAACCACATATATGTAAGGTATATTATTGATTAAATTTCAAGATTCTTCTAGAAATGCTAATGTACCTATTCTCAACACTGAAGTTTTTAGTGACTATTGGGGCTTTTTAAATCCAAGTTCTAAAAGCCTTTATTCTTAAACCCTTTACTAGGTTTATTAAGTTGGATTATTTGCTTATCTCTTTGAACCTCAGTTTCACCTTAAAGTGGGATGAGAGGAACTCCCTTTTAGGGTTGTATTGTTACTGGGGGCTGCCACAGTGAAGTCCCACAGACTGGCATAAATGGCAAAAACATACTTTATCACACTTCGGAAGGCTGGAAGTTCAAGATTAAGGTGTTGACAGGGGGCCAGGCAGTGATACAGCAGTAGCACAACTGAACCCAAATGGGACAGGTTCTAAGTTCGTGTCCCAGGACCTTCCTGAGCACAATGGACACATGCTCAGGCATGTGATACAGGCCAGCTGAGGCTAGGTGGGGGTGGATGGCAACATAAAGACCATGTTGGGAGTGCCTCTCTTTCTCTTTCTCTCTCTCATGAAAAAAAATAATTAAAAAAAAAAAAAGATTGCCCACCATGGTCACCTTATCTTTGTATCTTCATGTGGTCTTCCATGTGTATATGAGTGTGTCCTAATTTCTCTTCTTCTCATTTGGTTTCACCCTAGTGACTTCAGTAACATTGACTGTCTATTTGAAGACCCTATCTGAAGTACAGTCTCATTTTGAGGTACTGAAAGTTAAGACTTTAACATACAAATTTCAGAGGGATATATCAGTCTGTAACAAAGGTGATTGTACCTTGAAAGGAAACAGTCCTAGGAAAGCATTGCTAGAATATATAGACTTTCAGTATATTCTCAGAATGCAGCAAATGTACACAAATGCAGGCAGAGCAAGCAATTAATTTATATCTGTTAAATAAAGAAATATGAAGTAAAATTGTTCAGTCTCAGTGAATATTGGGTTTTTTTCCCTTACAGCTCTTAAATTTCTTATTGACAGACTTAAAATTTTTTGTATATTTCCCAAAGAACACATACATTTGCCAGAGAGAAAGAGAAAACAGCACTCATGGGGAATGGTCATGCTGCAATCCCTACAATACCTTCTCCTCCATTACTCTCTTTCTGGATTGTGGGTATGCACACGTGGTGTTTTTACAAAGTCCCAGGTCAGGACTCAAACCACATGGTCAGCCACATGGGATCCAGCTGCCTTACCCACTATTTTCTATGTGAATATATGGTGGTCTCTGCTGTATGGAAAACTTAACACAGTCAGAGAGTGAGCCTTATTTCTTTCACAATCTTCCAAACATTCTACATGGAATGGCTCCTCAATAGATGCTGTTGGGGTCAGATGGTGGCACAGTGGTAACACAACTAGACTCACATGAGAAAAGTCCTGAGTTCACATCCTAGAGTCTCCCTAAGCATGCCGGATATGTATGTGTGTGCCTGTGATCTAGGTCAATTGAAACCAAGGGTGGACCATGGTGTGAAGATCCTATTGGGTGTGTATATATGTATGTGTGTCAAAAAATAAATATACTTTAAAATAGGGACCAGCAGATGGTGTAATGATTCTATCACTGGACTCTCACGTAGTTGACCATGGTTTGAGTTCTGGATCCGGTGGCTTAAAACTCATGCCGGGTGTGTGTATGTGCATGCCCAAAATCCCGAAAGGAGACTGGAGAAAGAATTGCGGGGTGGCCATCCCCCCGAGAGGGTGATTTCTCATTTTCTGTCTCTCTCTGTCTCTCTGGCGAGCATGCACACCCTATAGCAAAAACCTCTCTAAAAATAAGTAAATAAATAAATAAACTTTAAAATAAATAAATAAATGCTGGTCACTCACCTAAATCAGACGATGGACCTCTGTCCCCACCCTCAATAAATTGGTCCCTAAGTTTTTCTTTTGTTTTTCCATTTGAGGACAAGAATTAAATTCTAATTATTCTGGGACCAGCAGTTAGCATAATGGCTATGTCGCTGGACTCCCACGTAGTCAACCGCGGTTCACGTCCCGGACCCAGTGGCTTAAAACTCACGCCGGGCGTGTGTGCGTGTGCGCCCAAGATCCCAAGAGGAGAACAGAGGAGAAGGGATTGCGTCGTGGCCATTCCCCCCGGGGCAGGGGGGATTTCCCGCTTTCTCTCTCTCTCTGTCTCTGTTTGGCAAGCACACGTGCCCTATAGCAAAAACCTCTCCAAAAAAAAAAAAATTCTAATTATTCTTATATCCCTCAGAGAAATTTCATAGGTTCCTATAAGTAATTGATCAAGAAGTTCCTTCTGAATGAAATTGAAATAAATATAACTAAATGAATTGAATGTTCTTGCCAAAGGACACTACCAGTCACTGCAAAGACCTCCCTTCCTATCCATTCTTAAATTCTTGTTTTGCTTTCATTATTTCATCTTTCTCAGCCCCTGTTCCTCCTTGTCATGTCCTACAACTGAGAAAGCTCATCAACTATTCATCTTTCTCTACCATCTGACCTCTTTCAGGCCCTACTCTCCTCCTTCCTCCATGCACTTGCCAGGACATTGAGTGGCTCTGTGTTGCTGATCAGTGGCTAATTTCCTTTTTATCAGGAATAAAGAAACTCTTAATTGCCTCCTGCAATACCACTGGCATAATCCTGACACTATCACATCACAATGAACAGGAGGCCTATTAATAAACATGCAGAGCTGTGAAGAATTTCACTGATCCCTCTCCAGGTCATTAAATCTATACATGTTTGATGGGCAATAAAGGAGAGATGTGGAATGATAATGGCAGCTGTAGGAGGCTGTTGCTCTCATAGTCTGCCTTACCCACAAAGAAGACAGGAAATGATCCATGTATTTTTTAAATATGTATATATTCTACTCATTATTACTAATTTCAAATGCCTTTGCGTATTTCACAGGCAATTGGCACATAAATAAAACTCAGGCTGAAATTTCAGCATTAAATTCTTTCCACTTCAATTAGAGACATGGTATTTGGTCTGATTAAACAAGAAAGAGTGGGATTGTGTGCCAACTTGAAAAGTCTTTGTGTAGGGTTGACTTGGAGGGCAGGTGCTAATCAAAACATTCTTGTTTGTCACATTTCTGTTTTATGATATATAGAAAGGATGCTGCCCTATGTTGATAAGATACTAAACAAAGTCGAATTCTATTTCCCGAAACAAATCATCAAGCCAATAAAGATAAAACAGACTTACAACTTTATTCTTTAAAGCTAAAATCAAAACAATAATTTGTATATAGGACAGGTCGAAATTACTTCAGACATTTTATTTCTATTTCTTACTTCACAGATAAAGTCAGATACAACTATATATTACCAAATAGAATGTTTAAAATACCCAATGTTTAAACATCAGCAAATTCTATCATAAGCCTGTAGTGGTGACAGACATTGAACCAAGCAAAAATACTGCATTAAATCTTTATTAATTGAACATTCAATGTTTTTAATTTTAGAAGGGAAAAAAAAGAGTTCTTTTGTCACCCATCACTATATTTATTGCTGAGACCTCTCTTTTAGTAAAGACAAATTAGCAAGAGAAAAGTATAGCTGTGCATCACTTAACAAGGAGGATATGGAATACATTCTGGAAAATGCCTTGTTAAGCAATTTTGTCACCCTGCAAACATCACAGAATGTATTTACGCAAGTAAAGATAGTGTAGGCTACTACAGACCTAGGCTATATGGTTAGCCTATGGCGCCTAGGCTACAAACCCACACAACATGTTACCATACTGCACATTGTAGGCAATCATAACATGATATTTATGTATATAAACATTAATAAGTGCAGTAAAAGCAATATAATAGATTGAAAAAAATAATGGTAGGCCACTTACCATGAACAGAGCTTGCAGGACTGGAAGTTACTCTGTGCTGAGTCATTTAGTCAGTGAGTAGTGAGTGAATGTGAAGCCCTAAGATATTTAGAAAACCACTGTAGTTTTATAAACACAAAACACTTAGGCTACACTAAATTTATAAATGTAACATTTTTCTTCTTCACTAACAAATTAACCTTAGTCACTATGATTTTTTTTTCTTTTAGTTTTTGCCATAGGGTACTTGCTCTCACCAGAGATGGACCAGGATCGGGGGGCAAAGGTGAGGAAGCATCCCCCAGAGGTTTGGTCATGCCTCAATCCCTTCTCTTCCATTTTCTTCTCAGGATCTTGGGCATGTAAAAACACATGCCTGGTGTGTTTTTTACACTGCTGGGTCCAGGACTTGAACCCTGTAGTTGGCCATGTGGAATTCAGCACCTTAACTATCATGCTACTTTCTGGCCTCTTACTATAACTTTTTACTTTATAACTTTTGATTTTTTTTCAGTCTTGTTGTTGAGAATGTGCACTTTCCAGAGAAGGGGGAGGGGGGCAAGTAACACACAGGGGTGATGGTCACACTGCAATCCCTTCTCCTCCATTCTCCTCTAGGATTTTGGGCATGCATGCACACATACCTGGAGTGTTTCTTAGGCCCCTACGTCTGGGACTCAAACTGCCTAGTCAGCCATGTGAGAGCCAGCTACCTTAACCACCACACCACAAGCTGACCCCCAATTTTTTTTTTAACTTTTGACTCTTTTTTAAAATACACTTAGCTTAAAAACAAACACATTATGCAACTGTATAAAAATATCTTATTTACATTCTTATTCGATAAACATTTTTCTTTTAATTTTTTTTAACTTTTTCAATTTTTTTCTGTTAAAAACTATGACACAAACAGGAGATTAGCCAAGGCCCCCACAGGGTCAGGCTCATCAATGTCATGGTCTTTGACCTCCACATCTTGTCCCCTTAGAAGGACCATGATGTACAAAACATAAGATGAAATGGAACACAAAAGAAAACGATATAATCGAGACACATGGTGGGTGAGATATATGAGGCAGTGCTGATGTAATACGGCATGCTGTTTGCAGTAAACTATTTTTTATATGAAGAGGAAATACACTCTAAAATAATGCTAAAAATTATAGTGTGTTAAATACATATGGTAGTAACATAATCGCTTAGTTTCATTATCAAGTATTATGCATTATAGGTAACTATACTTACATACTTTTATACAACTGGCAGCACAGAAGGCTTGTGTACACCAGCATCACCGTAAACATGTAAGTCGTGCACTGCACTGTGGCATGACAACGGCTGTGATGTCACTAGGTGATGGGAACTTTTCAACTCAATTATAATTTTATAGTGCCACCATCTTATATATGGTTTGCCATTGGCTGAAACGTCATTAAGCAGTGTGTGACTATATACAAATTTATATAAAACTTTTCATAGAACACAGGACTCTTCATTGAAAAGTGAAGACCCAAAGAAACAGAAAAGTTTATGTATTTTTACTTCTGTTCTTGATCTTATTAAGGGAGTCCCTAAGGTTAGTTGCAATGCTCTTTTATGTCCGTCTTTCAATTTTATCTTCCCATAGGTACCAATAGGATGTTTGTTTCGGATGAGAGCTCTCTAAAAACCCTTTAAAACACAAAAGTTTTTCCAAATCAAAGGACCCATCACCTGGTCATTGACAAGTATGATCTCCAGAAGTATATTTATTCCAAAAGCAATTTAATCCAATAGTCTTTTCATAGGAAGACCCAGAGGTAACTTTCCAAGCTTAGAAAATGTTTTACCATGGATGAAAGGGGCATCCCTGGAGTGGATACAAAAGCAGCATACCCCATGATCCAAAAGTCACTCTGAAAGGTAGCTTTAAGATAGCAAAGACTTTTCTTGCCATGGGACACAGCAACTAAAGTAGAGATGAGAAAAATTCATCAGAGAATTGGCAAGGTTAGACAGACACGTCTTAGTTTTTCTGACCTTGAAAACTAGCCACCAGACAAAGATTCAGACAGCTCAAGTCACCAGGTGGTAGAGACCAGGGAAAGTGTTCTCTCATTGGTTGCAAGCCAAGCTCTCAAGATTCAAAACAAGATGAAAGGAGAATCTTTCCTTATTTCTCTTATGACAAATGATACATAAGAATAGCAACAAAGGAGGAAAAAACTATCTCTGGAAATGAAAGGATCAAAACTCAAGAATATTCTAGCAAAACCCCAAAACCCCATGCCCAGAAAATTAGTTGACATACAAATGTTTTCTCTTGCTAAATTCTGAAGGAAAGCGACAAGGACAAGCTTGTCCTCTCTCCCTCTCCTTGTTTCTTGTTCTTTATTATGTCATGAATACTAGCCTCCCCAAGACCTTCTTTATTTGTTCATTTAAAGTTGGTATTTAACCCTAAATTCAGCTCCTTCTTTTAAATTTGCTCATCTCTCTGGATATCTCCCATATATACATGAGAGATATGTTATTAAATTTCTGGGGTCTTTTTTTCTTGGTGTCTTTTGTTACAGTGATTTGCTCCAACTAAACACAGAGAGAAAATTATTTTCCTCTCCTACACATATGTGTTAAAGGTAAGTACTGATGTTAACGTTCTGTCTCTAAACTTAAAAACATATCCTTGATTCTAAAACAGAAATAATGGTACTCACCCGAATGAACTGACGTGGGGAATAAGTGTGATCATTCGTGGTAGGTGTTGACAAAATCTGGTGGATAAAAAGCTCTCAATTAATGCTATCTATTCTTTAATATTACTAGGAAGGGTCAGGCATGGTGGCATGCACTTGTAATTCAAGCTATTATGGATTTTGAGACAGGAGGCTCATAAGTTCGAGACCAGCCTGAGTAACATAGCAAGAACCTGTCTCTAAAAAAATTTTAAAATAATGAATGAATGATAAGAGAAATACAGTTTGAATGAATGTTGAACCATTTCAAGTATTCTTATCACATTTTTTGATTAAATTTGCCATACTGCTTTAATTCTAAGATGTACATCTTTTTAACATTATAATGTTTTAGAAATCTGGATATAGTCATAGAGGCATGCATATATTTGATATACTGATGTGTCCTTTTCCTACAAAGCTTTTTTTTTTTTTTTGGCCAGAGGGTATGTGCGCTTACCAAAGAGAGTCAGAGGGAGAGAGAAAGTACCCCTCAATGGGACATGGTCACACGACAATCTCTTCCACATTTCTTCAACCCGTCTGGATTATGGGCATGCATGTACATGTGCCCAGTGTGCTTCTCAAGCCACTAGAGCCAAGATTCAAACCACAGTCAGCTTGGTGAGATCCAGCTTCACTAGCCACCAAGCCATGGCGACAGTCCCTAAAAAGTTCTTTTTAAATTGATATTGCATCTTTTAATCAGTAACATCTTAAAATTTAGTATTATGATATCTGCTCTAAGTACTGTTGAGATACTAGGAAATCTAAGAATCTTGCAGCAAATCACTAAGGAGTATAAAGTTTCTATGATCTTTAAGGTCCTATTGGATCATCAGGAAAGTCCTGATGTATTTTTCTATGTGTTTCTATGCAAAAATGTGTCATGGCTTTTCCAACGAGCCAATATTATTTTATCATCACAACTGCATGTTTGCTGGCTAATATTTTAAGTTCACACTTCGAAAGACAGACTTTTTGTCTGTATACAGCCTGCAAATACACAAAAAATTTCAACGAATGTATGATTGTATAACTCATTTGGTGGGGAAATGCTTATTTGACACATAAGCCAAAGCTTGGATTTAAATAAAGTCTAGTACCTATAATTTCCCTGTTAACAGCCAGGTCGGGGTCTTTTTTTCTTAATAAATTTTGAAAAGTTTTTTGTAAGTCATCACTCTTATATCCTATTTACTTGATAATGTTGGAGCTCAGAAAACCATACCCCCAAAAATGAAATTTTGGTATGTCGAGGGCTTTGAACAAAGGAAATGGGAAGACTTTTGAGGCTGCCTTAGAATCAAGGTCTCCCTAACCTCCCTTTGTTGCTATTCCAAGTTCAGAGAGGAGCTTTCTCTGGAATCTCTGTGTGGATTAAGGAAAATTCATCCAGAATGAATGCCATTGTCTTGAACCCCTTCTCTGGAATCAACATTAACCAGAAATGATTAATACTTTTAAAAAAAAGAGTTATTTTATTTCACTTTATTATTATTTTAGTTTGATCAAACAGAGAGAGAGACAGAGGGAAAGTGAGAAAGCAAGCTACCAGGTCCAGGACTTGAACTGTGGTCAGTCATGTGGGAGTTCAGCACCCTTAACCACCATGTCACCTACCAGCCCAGAGATAATTAATTCTTATTTCAGGAGAGAAACCTAAAAGTTTCCATGTACAGAACACATACCTGAACAGACTTTTCACTAATTCTTTCAACTAGTCTTTTAAAGCTATTACCTGAGAGGTTTTATCTGTATAAACACACAACTTTTGTTCACTGTGCAGTTCCACCTCCCCTTCCCATAACTTACTGCCATTTCCCCCACCCCTGGAAAAACTTGGTCCCAGACTATTGTCTGTTCTTTGGATTAATTCATTTTCCCTTAAAATCATTTACTTCTAGGCTGGCCCCCTTTAAGGTAACTGGATCCCATATGACTGACTACAGTTCAAATCCTGTCCTTCCTGGCTTGAAAAATACACTGTGTGCATGTGTGTGCATGTCCAAAATCCTATACACAGTAAGGGTGAAGGAAAACAGATGATGGTGTGACCACACTGCACCGGAAGGGAGCTCGCTCGCGCGTGCTCTCTCTCTCTCTCTCTCTCTCTAAAACACACACACACTCACACAGAAGCATACATCCCCTTTGGCAATAAAAAACTTTAAAAATCATTTACCAATCATTTACCTCCACCTCCCTACTTAAGCATCAACCACCTGATCCTTCTATGAGTCTCATATTTTGTGTATAATCCCATGTTTACTCATGTTCATAAATTTGTTAGGAGACCAAAGTCCCATTGTGTTGTGGTGAAGGGAGCCAGATCCTACACAGCTGACCACATGATTTAAATTCCAGTCCAGCAGATTGAAGAACGTGCTGGGCATATATGCCCTGAATTCCAACAGGATGAAGAAGTGAAGAGATTGCAGCTTGATCACACCATATTGGGGTGCACGCGCTCTCTCTCTTTCTCTCTGTCTCTTGCATGTTTGCACTCTGGCACACACACACAAAAAAAAATGTTACAGCTTTTTTCCTATTTATCTACTATTAGTTCATCTCCATAGGTTCAAACCTTCAGAAGGGTAGGGAAACTTCTCTCATCCCTACAATATCTGATGAGGATATTGGGTAAACCTGTCTCTTGAGAACCAAAGTACATGGATAATTAGGCTTTGATGAAACTCAAGATCCATGCTTACTTTGGAAAATCTTATAAAGGATGATACTTCATATAATCATATCCACATATTTTCAAAAATAAACAACTGTCAAATAATTGTTCTATTCCAAACATGTCTATAGAGAAACAAACTTCCTACTGTTAATTAAAATTATTTCTGTCATGACTGATATGTGTTTCAACCATGTTTTAAAGTTTGGAAGTATTGTCTTAAAAAAAAAAAGATTAAATTTAATAGCTGCCCTTATAGTTCTCCGCTTCCTTCTTAATCTTGAATATTGTAGGGTTATTAATAAACTCTATGGGTTCATAGTTGAAATAGATCCCTGTTATAAAAGATAGATTTAAAAAAGAAAGACAAGGTCAGATGATGGTGTGGTGGTTAAGGTGGCTGGATCCCACATGGCTGACTATGTGGTCTGAGTCCTGACCCAGAAGCTTGACAAACCACACCAGGCATGTACATGTGTGTGCCCAAAGTCCCAAAAGGAGAGATAAATGGAGAAGAAATTGTGGTATGACCCTGCCTCATAGAGTTTGGTTGATTTCTCTCTCTCTCTCTCTCTGCACCCCCTTGCAAATTAAAAAAAGGAAGAGAGAGGGAAACAAATAGAAGTTCATTAACATGTACCTTTTATACATATATGAGAGATACCCAGAGAATAAGTAGTTTTCAGAGGTAGCTTTGAATTACAGTTTATATAGCATCTTCAACAACAACAACAAAAGAAACCAGTACATTTTTAGGAAAATGAAAAAAAACAAAGGAAAGGATCTTGAGTCTCGAACCAGTACATTTTTAGGAAAATGAAAAAAAAAAAAAAAAAGGAAAGGATCTTGAGTCTCAATAGAGGGCAACGTGGAAAAAGGCAAATAAATGGCAGAGAAAGGCTAGTTAGTAGTGCATGTTAATATGAATCCCTCTGCTATTATATCCAGACTGTGAGGCTCTAAAGCTGCCTTCCATGATAAACCATTGTTCTCCCTGGAAGAGGCCGAGGCAGGATACCTTTTGTCTTTGTAAATATCTACGTCCCACTTTCAGGCAAACAGATGGAGAGCCAGAGCTCTCCTGCATCTGCTTCTTCTTAATTGTCTTTAGCTCAACATTTGTCCATGTCTCGGGGAGGCATATTCTGGTCTGCCACAATATTAAATATCTTTACATTGCCTAAGTCCTATGAGCAGGAGGTAAGGGAAAGTAGGCAAGTTCCTCAGGGAAAGGAAAGCAATTGGAAATGGAAAATGTTAGAAACAGGGTGAGCATCTAACTCTAGCCATAGGGAAAGCAAGAAAAGTATCATTGTCTTATGACAAGGACACTCTCTAAAAAAACTCAGAGGGACCACTAAGGAAATTGATTGAATTTTACTTCTCCAGATATGGCTAAAAAGCTAATCTCTAAGCCCGGCCACAGTGGCACACACTGACAGACTCTGCAACTTGGCAATCTGTGGCTATGTGAGAGGCCCAGATTTGATTCAGCTCATCCTACAAAGTCATTACAGGCACCATTGCAAGCACCTGTAATCTCGACTACGTAGAAGGCTGATGGAGGAGGATTGCAATATAGGGAGACCCTGTCCATTTAAAACCAACAAACGAAAACAAGAACCAATATTTATATTATATAATATATAATATAAATATAATAAAACTACTTTTCACCTAACTTCATCAGAAGGAAGCAGAGAATAGGTTTTAACACCTAAGTAAACCACTTTCTAGTTGTGTGACCTTAAGAAAACTAAGCTTGTCTATGCTTCTGTTTCCTTACCTACAAAATTAATATGAATATGTTTTCAATCACGACATATGGAGTAGTCAGAAAAGTCATGATGTATTTTTCTGTTTTTCTATGCAAAAATGCCTCATGACTTTCCCGACGACCTAGTAGACTAAATAGGTCACGTATGTTAGTACTTGCACTGGTGCCTGACACGTTCAAAGCACTGCGTGTTTTCTATTGTTAACTGTAGGATGTTTTGTTCCTTCATATATTGCTTCAACTGGTATCTTCTTTCATAGTGTATCAATGTTTATAAATTAACAATAGCTAATTCATGCTTACTTTGCAACATAATGAATAATCCTTTGGAAAGTTTGTGCATATGGCATGGTCATAGCTTAAAGAACAGGAGGAATTTCAAAAGTTCATGGAAAACAGGATCAAAGTGTAAGTTTATTTGGATGCAAAATAGTTTTGAAATCCATGCATAGTTTTTTTCATAATAGTTATTTTTGGAGCCAGCAAGAGGTGTGGAGGCTAAGGTGCTAAGATGCTAGACTCCCATATGATCAACCACAGCTCAAGTCCAGGTCCTGGCAGCTTGAAACACACGTGTGCATGTGTTCCCAGGTGCATGTGCATGTGCGTGCGTGCATGTCCAGGATCCAGAAAAGAGAATGGAAGAGAAGGGATTGAGGCATAGCTATTTCCTCAGGGGATGATTTCTTGCTTTTTTGTCTCTGTCTCTCCAGCGAGGGCACACACTATATAGCAAAAATCTCTCAAAACAAACAAACAGACATTTCCCATGAACTTCTTGATTCCCCCCATATTGATCGAATTGCATTCTGTATTTTTCCCTTTCTTCTCCTCAAACACATTAAAACAGAAAACTATTCAAATTAACCTCTAATAGGGCTGCAAGAGAAAGATTCTGGATAGCATTTAGAGTGTCTCCAAAAGACTAGATAAGACTAGGTAGGAGGGGGACCAACAGGTGTGTGGTGGTTAAGGCTCTGGACTTCCACATGGCTGACTACAGTTTGAGTTCCAAATCTGGCAGCTTGCTTTCTCACTTTCCCTCTGTCTGTCTGTCTCTGGTGAGTGCACATGCCCTATAACAGATTTAAATATAATAATAATAATAAATTAAATTAATAATCTTTTTAAATAAAAGGGTAGGAAAATCAGAAAGGAGAATGATTCAGATGAGAAATAAAGGAAGGTATGGAGCAATGAGGAGTCCAAAGTAGGAAGAAGACCGAGACCCTTCCATTACAGACAAGAAAAAAGCAGAGTAGAAGACCATCTGAAAATGACTTGTCCTCTGGCAACGGTCCCTCACTGTCCCAGGGAGGTCCCTGTCCTAGACGCCACACTTTAGAGGACAGCTCTCTAACACTCCTCAGTGGCAACCCTCCTACAGTAAGGAATCTGAACTACAGGGGATACACCCATACAGAGCCTACACTCCTGTGTATACTATAATTTAGGGACCTCCACTGTCCCCGAGCCACTTTCAAGACCTATATCAGATTTCTTTTTTTTTTTTTGGAGAGGCTTTTGCTATAGGGCGCATGCGCTCGCCAGACAGAGAGAGAGAGAAAGAGAAAGTGAGAAATCACCCTCTAGAGGGGATGGCCACACCGCAATCCCTTCTCCTCCATTCTCCTCTTGAGATCTTGGGCACGCACGCACACGTGCCCGGCGTTGAGTTTAAGCCACCGGGTCCAGGACTCGAACCACGGTCAACTACGTGGGAGTCCAGCGACATAGATATTATGCTAACTGCTGGTCCCTTCAAGATCTATATCAGATTTCTTTGTGTTCTGACTCCAGTGTGCCCAAACCTAGGCTAAAAGTGAGCACAGGGAAGACGCTTGCTTCGAAATGGTCAAAGCTTGACTTTGTGGCTGGAGTGTACATGGCAATGAACGTGAAGCCACACACAGTGCAGGATTGAGCTGGGAGTAGGGAGAGATGGCAGAGCCAGCTGCAGGCTGGTCTTGGATCTTGGGGCTGTGCCTTCCCAGGCTGTGGGATTCTGGGGCAGCACTCCAAAGGGCATAAGTGTTCTAAATTAGATTCTGGCCTTCCAGGTCAGGTTGAAGGTATATTTTTCAAGATAATATGATAGAGTATATTTTATTTACAAGTTTGTCAGTTTGATTTATAGCTTTTAAATATTTAGACTTATGATGCATGAGCCTCCATGTATATTCTTACTCAGGGTCCCACAAATATTGGGGTTATGTCCTATGAGTAGGAAAGAGATGGCCCAGCCATTGCCACATGCACACTCCCAATTAACCATGAGGCTCCTGCAACCTAATTAAAGGGGTCTTCTCATTAGACTACAAGCCCCAAAAGGCAAATACCATATTTGTTTTATGCATTACTATATCCAAGGTTTGGCAAAATATAACCCACAGGCCAAATGTAGCCCTCTGTATGTTTGTGTATGGCCCATGATGTAAGAAAGATTTTAAGTTTTTGAGTGGTTGAAACGAAATCAAAAGATTTCACGGCAACTGGAAATTACATACCATTCAGATTTCAAGGCTAGCACGGTGGCTAAGCACTGTGGACATGCTGCACTCTCAGGCTAGGGCCACCCAGGAAGTCTGCTGGGTTCATTTCCAGGTCCAATCTGAAGGCCAGGCATGGTTGTGTGTGACCGATATTCCAGTAATCATGGAAACTGAGGCAGGAGGAGTGAGGGCTCAAGGCCCAACTGGGCAATATAACGAAACACTAAAGAAAGAAGCAAAATAGGATGCTCTGTGAGACAATTTCACATGGGACAATTCCTGGTTCAATTCCAGAGACTTCCCCAAATACTTTAGTCATGCACTTGCCCATGATCTGGGACTGGCTGAAGGCTGGATGTTAAGACCTGTTGGGGCAATGTTTCTCTATACCCCCCCACACACACCATTAAATAAATAAAGAAACCCCTGTTGGGGCAATGTTTCTCTATACCCCCCCCACACACACACCATTAAATAAATAAAGAAACTTTAAAAACAAATGCACATATAAATTTTGTTTTAATTTAGACAAGAGCTAGGAGTAATGGCACAAGCCTGTAGTCCCAGCTAGGAGACTAAGGCAGGAGGACTGTGACATGGTAAGAGCCTGTCTTAAAAAACATAATTCAGGACCAGCAATGGTGTGATGATTAAGGCGCTGAACTCCCACATGGTCAACCATGGTTTGAGTCCTACTAGACTCAGCAGCTTGAAAATCATACCAGGCACATGTACGTGGATGCCCAAAATTCCAAGAGGAAAATAGAGGAGAAGGTATTACAGAATAGTCATCCCTCCTGGGGGGCAATTTCTCACTTTCCCTCTCTCTGTTTCTCACCCCTAAGTACACATATCCTATTACAAAAAAAAAGAAAAGAAAAAAGAAAAAACATAATTCAGGGCTAGCAGGTCACGTGGAGGTTAAGGCACTGGATCTCACATGACCAGCTGTGCATTTTGAGTCCTGGACCCAATGGCTTGAAAATCATGCTGAGTACATGTACAGGTGTGCCCAAAATCCTGAGAGGAAAATAGAAGAAGAGAGATTACAACATGGTCAACCCCGTGGGGGGTGGGGGGGAGCGACTTCTCACTTTCCCTCTCTGTCTTTCTCAGTCTGTCTGGCAAGTACATGCACCCTATAGCAAAAACTAAAAGCAAAATCAAAACTGAAACATAAATCAAATTTCAGCATCCATAGGTAAAGTTTATATGCCATACCTGTTTATGTGCATTGTCTATGGCTGTGATCACACTACATTGACAGACTTGAGTAATTGTGACTAGAGACCCTATGATCTACAAAGTCTAAATTATGATTATTATCATCATTATTTTTTTTGGACACATGTGTTCACCAGAGACACAGAGACAGAGAGCAAGAAAGTGAGGAATCACCCCCCAAGGAGGGGATGGCCACACCACAATTCTTTTTCCTCCGTTTTCTTCTCGAGATTTTATGCATGTCTGCACAATGTGCCTGGAGTGAGTTTCAAGCCACCAATATGGGACTGGAACCACGACTGGCCACGTAGGAGCCCAGCGCCTCAACCACCATGTGACCTGCTCGCCCCCAGTCTAAATTATTAATTTTCTAGGTCTTCAAAGAAAACTCTGCATAGTGCTACTTCATACCCAGTGCTTTTTATAACATCTGGCATATAATAGATGTTGAATGAATGAATGAGAGAATAAATTATTACCATCTAGTAATAAGTAATCAATGTCAGATGACAGAATCATAATCCTTTTGAGAGGACAGAACTATACGATTACACAGTGTAGAATTACGTGCCTAAACTACATGTTATGAGTAACATATACACTGAAACAAATTAAGTCCAAAAAAAAGTTGTTTGGGACACTTGGAAATGCAGGAGGTATTTCTATGATGCCACGCAGTGTAGCAAAACTTTGACAAATTGACTCAGGTTCAAGGCTTGATTTCTTTATGAAGATTTCAAGATTTGGACTTGGTTTGTCCTAAAAGGAGACAGAAGGATCTATCTTTCAGGGCTGGGAATCAGGAAATTGGTGTCAGAAGTTATAATTGCAAGGGACCAGCAGTTAATGTAATGGCTACATTGCTGAACTCGCATGTAGCGGACCACGGTTCGAGTCCCAGACCTGGTGGTTTAAACTCATGTCGGGTGTGTGTGTATGTGTGCCCAAGATCCCAAGGACAATGGAGAAGAAGGGATTGTGGCGTGGCCATCCCCCCTGAGTGGTGATTTCTCGCTTTCTGTCTGTCTCTGTCTTCCTGGTGAGTGCATGTGCCCTATAGCAAAAACCTCTTCCCCTACCCCCCCAAAAAAAAGTCATAATATCAATTTACCAGTTTATATTATAAAATACAACTGTTCATCCCTCCAGCACACTTCCACATTTTCCTTCTATTGGATGACCATATCAGCCAAGGTTCTCCGAAGAAACAGAACCAGTGAGAAACAGACAACAATTATAAGAAATTGGCTCACACAATTACAGGGGCCGAGAAGTCCCAGGGTCTGCCATCTATGAGCTGGAGGCCCAGGAAAGATGGTGGTGTCATTCAGATGGTACAAGTCCAAAGGCCTGAGGAGCCAATGGTGCATGAGCCAGAGAAGAGGAGCAGAGACATCCCAGCTCAGGCACACAGGACTGAATTCCTCCTTGCTCTGCCTTTCATTCTATTCAGGCCAACTACAGACTAGATAACACCCATCCAGCTTCACAAGGACAACCTCATTTATAATGTATCAGTTCAATGCAAATGTTATCTGAAACACCCTCATGGACACAGCCAGAAACGATGTTTAATCTGGGCACTTCTGGACATTCAGGCTAACACCTCAAATCAATCATCACATAGTCCTACCTGGAGGAACAAACTATAATTAAACGTAATTTAATGAAAACAAAACCAGAACAAGATATTAGCTAATTCAGTGGATTCATAGCAGCAAACTATATGGCCTACTGTATTTGTTTCAAGAAGAGTCAATGATTATTAACTGCTCTGAATCTCCTTTTCCCCTGATCAATGCTTAGATGAGAATTCCTAGCCCTTGCTGATGGGTCTATTCCTTTGCTATGTTCCTAAGGCTGACCGACCTCCCCACAGAATGACACATCCTTTTGTTAGTTACACACACTCCTTGCATCAGACGACAGTTCATTCCAGGAGGTCTGGGACCCATTTTGATTCCATTGACTATTCCTGTCTCTGCAATGATTTATGTCTATGTTGATTTTACAGTTTAACACAAGAGAGGAAATAATATTTTCCAAGTTCTGTAGACAAGTGAGAGAAATAGATAACTCCCTCCACTGCCTCCTCTATCGTCAAATATAGAGGTAACACACGCACAGTGCCTATACATCTATGTATGACACTTCTACAACATGAATATACATAGGACGAAAGCTTGCTAATTTCAATTGTTCTGGATATACATCTAGAAGAATATTTTGTTGTATTTTTGGTATTAAGACTCTCAAGTGATTAATACTAGATTTATATAAAGTTACAATAATTAACTTTCAAAAGGAAAAAAAAAAAACATTACGGCTACCATAAATGGTTTGTTAATAATTGTAAGAAAGCCATAAATGTTTTTATAAGCAGCAAATTGCACTCAGAACACTAAATGATGATGAAATCATTGTAGGAGAAACCAAAGCATCTAAGCAATTATTTAACTGCAGTAATAAGCTAAATGTAGCTCCATATTTAAAAGCAGCAAGCATGAAAAATAGTTTTCAATCACTTCAGCTAAAATTTTTCAGTGCTTTCTATGGGCTATTCATTTTACATATATTCCCTTTTATTTAATTCTCATAGTCCTGGGAAATAAATACCATTATTTTCTTTATTTTTGGTAATAAGAAAACTGAGGCAGTACAGTGAATAAGTTTCAAGAGCTTGATTAAGACTCACATTGGGGAGACCAGCGGGTGGCATGGTGGTTAAGGTGCTGGATACTTCCATGTGGCAGACCATGGTTCAAACCTTGTGTCTCACTTTCCCTCTCTCTGTGCCTCTCTCTGATCAAATTAAAATAAATGAATGATTGAATAAAATTAAATAATTTTTAAAAGATTCACTTTGTGAACAAGCAGATGGTATAGTGGGTATGTCACGAGATTCCCACAAAGCTGACTGAGGTCTGAGTCCTGGGCCCAGTGGCTTGAAATTTATACCAGGCGCATGTGCATGCATGCACAAAATCCCAAGAGGAGACTGGAGGAGAAGGCACTCACTGCAGCATAGCCCTCCCCTGCACAAAGTGATTTCTTGCTTTCTCTCTGTCTCTGTCTTTTCGGTGAGTATATGTGCCCTAAAAAAAAAAAAAAAAAAAAAAAAAAAAATTATAAAGACTTACTTCTGATGACAGCTCTACACTTTACAGACTGTGTCACCTTGAACAAGTTATTAATACTTACCCCTCTGTACACCAAGCTTCTCATTAGCAAAATGAGATAATATGTTAACTGACTCAGTAGGTTGTCATTAACGATAAAATTAGACCAAATGGTGAAACAATTAGCAGAACACCTGTTTCATAATAAGGGCTCAGGAGATATTTGATATTATTAGAAAAGATAGCTAACATTTGTGAGGTTAACTCACAAAATCAGCAAGTTTCAGGACCAGCACTAGGACTGGAGTCCATTGTATTTGAAAGCCCATACTGTCAGTCTCTGTACTCTAAAGCATTGTTATGGAATAATATGATGTTAAAGTCAATGAATTCTAAGAGCTCTGAAAGTCTATTATTCTTCTTCAAAGATGTCAAGGTGCTGTTGCATTTTTTTCTCACTATAAAGTAGCTTTTAATGTGCTTATTGACCTTTTCTGTATCTCTTTTGTAGAAAAGTCTATTCAAATCTCTTGCTCATTTTTTAAGTTTATTTTTGCATTTCTTCTGACAGAGAGTAAAAGAAGCACCTCCAACAGGTGTTGACACCATGACCCACTCCCAGCCTCAGCCAATCAAGACCATGGGCACATGCATATGTGTACAGGACAACCTGTACACAGGATGAGAACCCGGGACCTTCCCATATGGCCTCAGTATTGCAGAGCAGTGGATTATCATTGAACCACCACAACTAACTCTCTCTGTTCTCCATCTCTACCCACAGAAGGCCTGTGCACTCACAAAAGACAGAGAGAAAGCAACCCCTCATGGGTTGATGGTCACCCTATCATCCCTTCTCCATTTCTCCCTCCTTTTGGGATTTTGCACACACACACAGGTGCCCAGCATGTATTTCAAGACCCTGGGTCTGGGACTTGGCCCACACAGTCAGCTATGTAGTATTCAGCTGCCTTAACCACTACACAAACTGGGCCCCTTTGCTCATTTTTAAATTGGGTTGGTATTTTGTTGCTGTTTTGTTGTAGATTTTACTGTACAGCATGTGCACTTGGAAAGAGACAGACAGAGAGAGAGAGAGAGAAATCACCACCTCCCACCCCCAGAGAGGTTGGCTACACTGCAATCCTTTCTCCTCCACTCTCCTCTCTGAACTTTAGGCTCACACATGACCAACATGTTTTCCAAACTGCCTGGTCAGAGACTCAGCTGCATAGTTGGCCCTGTGGGATCCAGCAGCTTTAACCACTGTCACTGGCCGACCCAGGGTTTTATTTTTATTAGTGAGTTCTAAGAATACTGTTAATGTTCTGAATACCACTCCCTAATCAGATATATGTTTGCTGATATTTTCTCCTACTATAGGTTGTATATTCACTTTCTTGAAGGTATTATTTGTATCACAAATTATTAATTCTACAGTAGTCTGAATTTATGTTTTCTCTTTTATCATATATGCTTTTAGTGCTACATCCAATACATATTGACTAAGGTTAAGAAGATGTATTCAATAATACATTAATAGCCATGACTGTTATATTTAGTAACATGTCTAAGAACCATTTTGAGTTATTATTATTATTATTATTTTGCATGGTGTAGTGTCTGGATCCAGATTTGTTCTTTTGTATCTGAGTATCCAACTGACCCAACACTACTCATTGAACCTTGTTGAAGATCAGTTAACCATAAACGTACAAGTTTATTTCTAGACTCTCCATTCCATTGAACCATATGTCTGTTCTTATGATAGTATTATATTGTCTTGATAACTACTGCTTTTATAAAGTTTTGAAATTGGGAAGTGTGTATTTTCCAACTATGTGCTTTTTCAAGATTATTTTGGATATTCTTAGTCATTTGCATCATCATATGAATTTTAGAACGGCTTGTCAATTTCTGAAAAAAAAATAAGCTGACATTTTGATTAAAATTCTGTTGAATATACAGCTCAATTTTGAGAAAATTGCCTTGTTAACAATATGAAATCTTTAATCCAAGCACACATAAGATATCTTTGTTTATTTAGATCTTTGTTAACTTCTTTTCAAAAATACTTTTTAGTTTTTACTGCACAAGTCTTATATTTTCATTAAGTTTATATCAAAGGGGCTAGACCCAAAGTGTAGTGATTAGATACTACATAGGAGAAGCAGATTCCAGCACGTTTGACATCCCAGCCACGGCAGCTTGAAAGATACCCCTGGGGTGTGCATGCATCTAGCACCCAGATGAGATAGAGGACGGGAGGAAAAAGGAGTAAGCATGACCAGGCCATACTAGGAAGTGCCTTCTCTGTCTTTCATGCTTGCTCGCTCTCTATTGCTTGCTCTCGTGTGCCCTATAACATTTTTAAAAAAATTATAACTAAGTACTGTATTCTTTTTTAGTGTTATTGAAAATGAAGCTGTTTTCTTTAAATTTTGGAATGGTCATTGCTAGTATATAAAAATAAAATTACTTTTCGTTTACTGATCTTGTATCCTACAACCTCTCAAAACTTGAAAATTAGTACTAATAGTTTGTTAGTGAATCCCTTCTCATTTTTTTCTATACAAGATCTGTAAACAGAGGAAGTTTTGCTTCTCCTTTCCAACTTGAATACTTTTTATTTCATTTTTCTGCTTAATTGCCCTAGCTAGAATGTCTGGTATATGGTTAAATGGAAATGACAGAAGTGGATGTCCTTGTTTCGTTTTCTGCCTTAGTGGAACAGTTGTAAGCTTTTCACCCATATGTATGAGATTAACTGAGTTTTTCATAAATGACCTTTATTCTTCTGGAAAACTTCAATTCCTTGGGGTTTGTTGGTGTTTTTGTGATGAAAGGATGCTAAAATTTCTCAAATGTGTTTTCTTCTCATTTACAAACATGATCATATGGTTTTTGTCCTTTATTATACTTGAGGCATTGTGATTTTTAATAAGAAATGTATATAATTTGTGAGTTCATCTACTCCCTAGCCTATAGCCCTAAAACCTTAGAATATCCAAAGTAATAAATATCTTTCTCTATATTAATAAGATGGCTGATGGCTGGAGGCTCACGAATAACCTCAGGATGAAGGCTGGTTACCAAAGAAACCAACCTTGTTATTAGAGGGTTAGAACATCAAGTCTTATTTCCTGAGCTGCAAAAGGAAGAGGAAATGATAGTTAAGTTGACCACCAATGGCCAATGTTTTATCAATCCTGCCTACCTAATGAAGCCTCCATAAAAATCCAAAAGGACAAAACTTCAGAAATTCACAGCTTGCCGACTATGTGGAAGTGCTAGGAGATAGGTGTGTCTGGAGAGGGCATGGAAGCCCCATGTCCCTTCCCTAAGCATCTCTTGCCCTATGCATCTCTTCCATCTGACTAGTTGTCTATAAATTTTTAAATTCCTTATAATAGTTTATGTAAATAGTTTCCCTGACTTTTGTGAGCCATCCTAGCAAATTATCATACCCAAGGAGGGAATCATAGGAACCCTGATTTATAGCTGATCAGTTCTAAGTTGGAGCTTGAGATTGATGTCTGAAGTAAGTCTTATGGCATTGAACCCTTAAACTACTACCAGACAGAATTTAATTGCATTATAGGACATCCTGGTATCTGCAAAATTGTTTGATATGGAGAAAACACTCATACACATGGTCATAGAAGTATTATGTTAAAAATATAGTAGAGGGCCAGCAGATGGCATAACTAGTACATTGCTGAACTCCCACATGGCAACCACATTCAAGTCCCAGACCTGGTTGCTTGAAACACATGCTGGGCATTTGTGAGTGCAGTCCCAAGATTCTAGGAGGAGAATGGAGAAGGGATTGTGGCATGGCCATACTCCCAGGGGCTGATTTCTCATTTTCCCTCTCACTGTCTCTGTCTCTCCCCCTCCCCACGGCAAGCACACACTCTCTAAGGCAAAAATCTCTATTAAAAAGAAAAAAGAAAAGAATATAGTAGAAGCGAGGCCAGCTGGGGGCATAGTGGCTAAGGTGCTGGACTCCCAACATGGTTTGAATCCTGGAGCCAGTGGCTTAAAACTTACACAAGGGGCTTGTGTGTGTGTGTGTGTGTGCTCAAGACCCCGAGAGGAGAACAGAGGAGAAGGCATTGGGGCATGGTCATTTCTCCTGGAGGGATGATTTCAAACTTTCCCTCTCATTGTTTTTGTCACTCTCCTGGAGGGATGATTTTAAACTTTCCTTCCCATTGTTTTTGTCACTCTCTCTGGTGCGCACACACACCCTCAGGCAAAAAAAAACTCTTTTAAAAAAAAAAAAAGAATATAGTAGAAGAAAATAGTTTTTCCACTATACACTAATGATATACCTTAGTTTATTTTTGGACATTAAAACAACCTTGTATTGCTGAAATAAATCACACTGGGTCATCAGATACAATCTTTTTTACATTTGACTGAATTTGGTTCGCTACTATTTTGTTACAGAGTTTGTGTTTACGTTCATTAATTATATTGGTCTATATCTTCCTTATGTCTTTGTGTGGGTTTGGTATCAAGATAATACTGACGTGTGGAATAAATTAGAAGTGTTTTCTATGTTTTGAAATAGAACAGCTTTTTTTCATATTTTTGGAAGAGTTTGTGAAGCAATGATATTAATTATTCTTTAAATGTCTTATAGAATTCACCAGTGAAGCCATCTGGACAGATTCATCTTCCTAATGACCCTTTTATCATTAGGAAATAACTTCTTCCTCTTTTTTTTTTTTGGTTTTGTTTTAAAGTCAGTTTTTCTTGATGTTAGTCTAGCTATTCCTACTCTTTTAAGGTTGTTATTATTAGAATAACAAATCTTTTCCCATTCTTTTACTTTCAACTATAACTTTTAAGTCTAGTATGTCTCCTATAGACAAAAATTGCTAGATACTGTAGATACTGTTTTTTGATCCAATCAGACAATATCTGCCTTCTGCTTAAATTGTTTCATTGGGCCAACAGGTGGCATGGTGGTTAAGGTGCTAGATTCCCACATGGTCTACCGCAGTTCAAGACCCAGACTTGTTGGCTTAAAACTCATGTAGGGCATGTGTGTGTGCATGCCCAAGATCCCAAGAGGAGACTAGAGGAGAAGGAATTGCAGCTTGGCTCTTCTCCCCCGCCACCTCCCGCAGGTATGTGTTTTCTCTCTTTCTGTCTATCTCTTTCTGGTGAGCCCATCTGACCTATAGCAAATATCTCTCAAAAAAAAAAAATCATCAATACCATTTAATGTTACTATTAACATGATTGAATTTACATCTGTAAATTTGCTTTATGTTTTCTATACATGTCCTGTCTTTCGTTCCTCTAGTTCTTTTCTGCCTTCTTTTACAGTAAGTGAATACCTCTTTTTAGGACTATTTTGAACCTTCCAATAATTTTTAGCTTTTTTGTTTGTTTGTCTTTAACTTCATTTGCTCATTTATTTATTTTAATTTGACCAGAAAGAAACAAGGTGAGAGAGTGAGAAAGCAAGCCACCAGGTCTGGGACTCAAACTGCAGTTGGCCACGTGGGAGTCCAGTGCCCTCAACCACTACGCCACCTGCCAGCCCCAAGTTTTAAAGGTTTTTTCAAACTTTTTTTTTTTTTTTAGTGATTTAGGATCTATAGTACATACCTTCACTTGTTAGGATCTGATTAAAATTTATACTAACTTAGCCCAAGCAAACATAAAAATGTCACATTTACATGGTTCCAAGCCCTGTCTTGCCCTGTGTGTGCTTCTACTGTAATACACCTCATATCTATATACATTATATGAAACTATCATTACTTTATTATGGTTCTTATTTTCTAAACACTTGTATCTTTTGAAGAAGCTGAGAAAAGAAAAAAGATCAAGTATGTATTTGTAGAGTTTGTTATATTAACCTTATCTACCCTTACCAGTTCTCTACCTTTCTTCCTGTGAATTTGAATTACCATCTAATGTCACTTCCTGATTTGCAACTCTGTTCTCTCCTGCCTTTTTAATATTTTTGTCAGTACAGTGCATGTACTCGCTGAGAGAGAGACAGAGAAAAAGAAGACAAGAAATCACCTCCTAGGGGAGATGGTCATACTCCAATCCCTTCTCTTCCATTCTCCTCTCAGGCTTTTGAGCATAAACATATACATGCCCAGGTGAGTTTCAAGCTGCCAGTTCCAGGACTTCAACCATGGTTGTCCACATGAGAGTCCAGTGCCTTAACCACCACACCACCTGCTGGCCCTTCCTTCACCTTCTTTGTGCTACAATTGTACATACATAGTTGATCTTTTAATAATGTGGGAGTTAGGGACAACACTAACCTCCCACACAGCCAAAAATCAGAATATAAATTTTTACTCTCCAAAAACTAAACTATTAATAGTTGACTATTGACTGGAAGTCTTACAATAACATAAACAATTAACAATCAATTATTTTGTATATTACCTGTATTATATACTGTATACTTCTAATAAAGTAAGCTAGAGAAAAGAACTATTATGAAAATCATAAAAAAGAGAAAATATATTTTACAGTACTGCACTGTAATTTCCGATCTATCAATCTATTTATTGGGGAAAAAAATTCATGTGTAAGTGGACCTGCACAGTTCAAACCTGTGTTGTCTGAGAGTCAGTTGTATCTTTGTATGTTTTTAGGACTGACCGTGTAAGTATATGTGCAGTACTTATACATTTTTTAGTTATTAAATATTACATTTAATCACATATATCTTCACAGTGTATAACATTTTTTTTTCCAGCACGATTACCATGCATATCAGTCAAGACAAAGACATTACTATGCACATCAGCAGCAGCAAATAACTTTTTACTTTTTTGTCAATTAAATGTATTTTTTTCTTTTTCTTCTCTGGTACCCCTCCTTCTCTCCCTCCATTACCCACTTCTGTATTACCCCTATCCTCACTATCTCTAGTATCTACCATTGCCCTCACTGCTACTATACCTTCCAAACTTTCAGTTTCTGCCATAGAATACATATAATCAGTATATATTGAGTGGGGACATATAGAGTCTGTCTTTCATAGTCTGACTTGCATTGCTATATATTGCTTTTTAAGAAAAAAAATGAAATTTATGATTATACTGTCTCTGGTAATTACCTACATTTTCTCTTTATTTTTGCCTTTCAATGTTTTGACTATAATGTATCTATAGAACACTTTGCTTTTATTCTACTTGGAGTTAGTTGAGCTTTGTGAATTATAGATCAATGTTTTCATCAAATTTGGCCTTTTTAAATTATTTTACTGTCCCTTTTTGTCTTTCTTTTCCTTGTGGAATTCCCATTGCTCATATTTCAGTGCATTTAATGGTGTCCCACATTTCTCTGAGACTCTGTTCATTTTTCTTCATTATTTTCCCTCGTTCTTCAGACTGCATAATCTCTATTGATTTATTTGCAAGTTTGCCGATACTTTCTTCTGCCAGCTCAAATCTACTGTTGAGTTCCTCTAGTAAATTTTGTATCTCAGTAATTATACTTTCTAACTCCAGAATTTTTTATAATATTTTATAATTTTTATTTCTTCATTGGTCTTCTGTATTTAGTGAGACATTGTCACCATGTCTTTTTCAATTCCTTAAGTATGATTTCCCTTAGTTCTCTGAATGTATTTATCATTGCTGCATTGACATCTTTATCTGCTAAGTCTACCATTTGGCACTCTTCAAAAGTAATTTTGTTTTATAGAGCACATGCACTCATCAGAGAGACAAAGAAACATGAAGCGAGAAATCACCCCCCAGGGCAGTGGCCACACCACAATCCCTTCTCCACCATCATCTTCTTGGGATTTGGGGTACCCACCCACACATGCCCTGCATGAGTTTTATTTAAGTCATCAGGTCCAGGACTTGAACCACAGATGACTTACAGATGAGTCCAGCAACATAACCTTTACACTATCTGCTGGTCCCTAAAGTAGTTTCTATTACCTATGTGTGTGTGTGTGGGGGGGGCGCTTGGGGTTTGAGAGCGTGTATGGGTCATTCTTTCCTGTTTTTATGTCTCATAATCTATTTGTTGAAAACTGAACATTTTAGATAACATATTGTAGCAACTCAAATTACCAGTTTCCAGACAGTTGTTTGCTTAGTCACCTCTTTGGTGATCACTAGAATAAATCTGTAAAGTCTATTTCCCCCAGTGTATAGTCACTGACATTTCTGCTCCTATTTTTATTCCTTGTTTTTCTCTTTTAGTCTGATTGCCTATAAGTCACCCCTGAATTGACACAAGCCACTTGTTGGACAAAGGTTCTGCTTAAGCCTCCTTAGCCAGTTAGTTGTAACCATTTACCATTTGATGTGTGTTGCTTGGATGTCACTAGCATAGTCAAGGAGTTTATGGTTTGGGGTCCCATGTTTAGTCAAGTATTAATAGCTTGGAGGTTCCTTCTTTGGTGGCTCCTGAGAGTTCAGCTTTGGGCATTTTGTCAGCCAGGGTTTTCCAGAGAAACAGGATGGATGGGTAGATAGAAAGATAGATAAAGATATGGAGAGAGAGAGAGAGAGAGAGAGAGAGAGAGAAAGATATCTAAGGAATAGGCTTATGCATTTGTTGGGGCTGGAAGTCTGAAATCTACAGGGTAGGCCAATAGGATGAAGATCCAGGGAAGCGCTGACATTGTAGCTCAAGTCAGAAGGCAATGAAGAGACAAAATTCTTCTTTCTGGGGTAACCTTGGTCTTTTTTGCTATTAAGGCATCCAATTAATTTAATGAAGCCCACCCACATTATGGAGGGTATTCTACTTTACTCATAGTTTATTTATTTAAATGTGAATCTCCTCTAAAAAAACATTCATATGGGACCATCAGGTATTGTAATGGTTAGTTACATCACTGGACTTCCATATAGTCACAGCAACATTTAGATTAATGTTTGATAAGTATCTGAGTACTGTGGCCTAGACACATTGACACATAAAATTTACCATCATTGACATGCCCACAGTCTTGTACATTGGCAGGTTGGGAGTATGACTATATTTTTAAGTCTGACTTTCTAGAAGTTGACATTAGGTCAAAGTATCTTATTATTCAACTAACATTTGGTCAAAAGTTGTATTTAAGCCCTTTGTGTCAATGATGCTTCTACCCTGTGTTAGTGGGTATGAGCCCTTGGGGAACATTTTCAAGTCTACTCCACATCCTACATTGAGTGCTGCTGAGTGGGTGCGGCCCGGCCATACACACAGCCTTCCCAACCCCAGAGTTGACCGAAATCTCTTCTTGGCTACCTCTTACCCTGGTTTTCCCTACTAAACTTCTACTCTGCCATTTTACTTATATCATGGAATTACCAGTAGCCTTCAAGGTTAGGCATGGAATTCTCCACTCCCTGTTCAAATAAAGTCAGTCCCTTAGGCAGAGCTATGGAGAAATTGTCATGATCTACATTTCCACTGAGAGGAATCCCTGTACCATTGTCCAAGAATTCGTAACAAAACTCTTTTTACCAGGGTGACTCCATCCAACACTTTGGGTGGGCTCAGAGAGGGTGGAGACAAACCTTGGTCTTCTTGGCTTATCCCTCCTAGAGTGGAACTTCTGCACTATAAAGGAACTGGAATGGGTATAATTAGGCCCTAGTATTCTCAGCTTGGCCTATAAGTGTGGGTTGTATGGAGGAAGAGGGACCAGTCCTCTCTGTCACATCTACCTGGAGGAATGGAGGGTTTGGAGGAGAAATGCCAGCAGCCTTTTTCGCCCAGAATGAAATAACAGCCCCAGACTGGGAGCAGAGGAGAAGGCCAGCCACATCTCCTCCACCATACCTGCCTGAAGTAGAGCAACCAGTTAAAGCTGCTGGAACATGGAGTTGAGAGGCAAAGGGAGTAAGATTGTAGTTCATGATCCAGATGCCACAGACATTCCATAGGCAGTCAGAAAAGTCATGATGCATTTTTGCATAGAAAGGCATGCCATGACTTTTCTGACAACCTAATGCATTCTTACCAACCTTGTCGATTTTCCTGAGTAAATGTTTAGTATAATTTCAGGGACTTTCAATGATAGCGTTTCATAATTAACATCTGTCAGATGGGTGTTGTATTGGGGAGACCATGTGTCAAGGACCTTGCTCTGTTATTCCAGAAGTTTCTCTATGCTTGCACAGAGCCAAGCTCCTTCTGCCTGAGAGCTTCTGCTATGCTGCTTCCTCTGCCTGGACCCCACACCACCAGTCACTTCCTAACCTGAACTCCTGCCCATCTTTCAGGTATCTACTTAAAAGTTAATTCATTAGGCACAGCTTTTCTAATCCAGCTCTTCATTCTATCCCAGTCTGGATAAACCCATCTTGCTATAAATCCTCATAATGTCTTAAGCTTTCTTTCATGGTATGTATTGCAGTTATAGTGGTTACAGGTTATTAAAGGAGATTTTCCCTATTTCTGATATTCACAACTAAAGCTCCAATGCTGAGAACAATAGGTACAAAATACAGCACATTTTCATGAGTCTGCAAACATAATCCCACAGGATTTACTAATAGCTGAACCATCCCTAATACACTTATCTAGATTCAAGCCCATATAACAGATTACTAGGAATTGGGAATTACAGGGAGTTTGAGGAATGGCGTCCTCTCCAATGCCAGTGCACAGGTTAAGAGAACCATTCATATGGGACCAGCAGATATCGGAATGGTTAGTTACATCACTGGACTCCCACATAGTCAACCATAGTTCGAGTCCCAGACCAGTGGCTTAAACTCACGCCAGGTGTGTGTGCGTGCATGTCCAAGATCCCAAGAGGAGAATAGAGGAGAAAGGATTGCAGTGTGGTCATCCTCCCTGGGGGATGATTTCTCACTTTCTGTCTCTCCAGTGAGTGCAGCACATGCTCTATAGCCAAAATCTCTCAAAAAGAGAGAGAGAGAGAGAGAACCATTCATAGAGGTTTCTGGGAGAATGGATCTACTGGCACCTTCCTGGGGCTCAGGCAGCAGACATCCTGATCTTCCCTGAGCTTCCTAAGCAGAAAGAGTATTGCCACTCCCACCAGCTCTATGACAAAGATGTATTCAGAGCAGACACTTTTCAAAGTTAGCTAGGTGTAGGGGACCAGGCTGCATCCTGCCTTATAAGAGGAGAGAGTCCTAGCAGAGGCCATTCCAGAGGTACCATCGCAGGTAGAAGCTGGAGCTGACATAACAATAGTTGAATTCTACCAAACCACCAGCACTCCCCAGCTCCCACACACTAGTGATAGGTTTCAAAGCGACAAACTGAATCAGGACAAAGGAATAAAAGAGACCATGCCTCCCTCCTCCATGCCTTTCTCTCACCAGAAGTCAGGCCAGGACTAGGAGAGAGGGATGAGCCACGAATCAGAGAGCACTTGGACTTGGTCAATTTTTTTTAGCTTGCTAAAGGGTGTGTGCACTTGACAGAGAGAGAGAGAGAAAGTGAGAAAGCACCCTTAGGGTGATGGCTATGCAGCAATCTCTTCTCCACCATTATCCTCTTGGGATTGGGTGCATACACCCCACACACACACACACACACACACACAGTATTTTTCAAGTGGCAGAGTCTGGGACCCAAACCATGCAGTCAACAATGTGGGATCCAGCGACTTTAACCACCACATCATCAGCTGGTCCTGAAACTGTTTATACCTCACAGTGGTTGGGAAATTATGGAACTACCCCTATAAGTTATAAGTGAGAAAGGGAGAATCAACAAGTATAGAGGAAGGCACTGAACAGAGAAAATTTCATGCCCACATCCACTAAATTGAAACAGTTTAATTAACTGATGAGATCATTATGTACTTTTATAGAATTATCAGTGTGTTTATTTGCTTAATGTTCCCGTTTCCCACTAGACTGTAAGTTCCAGAGAGTCTCATTGCCAGTACCACCTAGCTCTGACACTTGGTAGACCTCAAATCAATATTTATTGAGTAACTAAATGACTAGATGCAGAAGTTAACACTCCTGAATTTTCATCTTAAAAGTCTCAATAGCTCAGAATAACAGTTAAAAATGTGCTTTGTTATATCCACATATGACAGGTACTCTAAATATCAGATTAGTCCATTAAAAGATGAGACTCTGAGGGATGAAAAGAAATTTGAAAAAGGAAAAAATCAAAAGAGAGAAAGCCTCTGCCCAGGGGATTACTTTCTTCTGAAAATGTTATTTTAAGTTCAATATTGGAAGAGAGAAGGATTGTGGGAAAACAGCCTAGGATCAGCCTGATGGAAAAACGACCTCCACTAAAGTAGTTGTTGCTTGTTCCAGAGAGAAGGCAGATGGAGTAGGAAGCAGAGTTACTTTTTCCTGGACTTTCCTCTTCTCCTTATAATGTCCCTCGAGGTAATATTTCATCCCAGAATGATCGAAGTCCCTGAAATTTCAAGAACAGGCAGGCCTTCTTTTACAAGCAACAGTAAAAAATTTTTGAGCAGCTAAGCATGTTACCAGGGAATTAATAATAAATCTGTACAGATTGATATTCCCCTGAGATAAAAGGAAAGAGAAAATATTAAAAAACCGATGCTTCTGGCAAATGAAAAACTAATGGAGTGTATAGCTCTCAGGGGAAGCGGAAGACACAAGACTCGCTTTCGCTCCCAGGACTGAAGCCTGCCACATCAGGCAATGAGCAGAAGGCTGGTGCCTTATCATACATGCTGTGATAGCAATACCACTGGCCAAAACAAATAGCTAGGTGCCAAGAGCCCTACAGGCCTAGGCTGGAATGCCAGTTCTAGTACCAATTAGCTATGTGACCTTAAATAAGGACTGCAATGTCCCTGAGCATCTGTCTTTGCAATAGCAAAGGGAGATAACATCTACTTCATAATGTACAGAGAATAAAACAGGAGTGGATGCACATTGGCTAGTTTCTAGTAAGGACTCAGCAACCTATTGATTCTCTCCCCATACTACAAGGAATCTTCAGAAAGCTCATGGAAAATGTATATTATGAAAAAATAACTGCATTAATTTCAACTATATACATCTCCTTGTATTTTACTGACTAAAACTCAGGCATGAGGGCCAACTGATCTGGGCAGGAAGCTGGAAAATGGAATATATACCTGTGTCCCCAAAGGAAGAATAAATTGGTCTAGTGCAGCTCTAGCCAAATTTCCTTCATTAAGTACATTAGTCCATGCCTGTTGCGTGATTACATGACTGACTAGCATTAGGAATAGGGCAGACCATTAGTTGTCTTACAGCAGTAATAGCCACAGAATAGGAATAGTGTTCCAGGAGCCAGAGAAGCATGGGAAGAAAAGGAATGAACAGGATAGAAGAAACAAGATTCAAAATAAGAGACTAGGACTGAAAAAAAAATCAAGGCAAAATTTCTACAACTCCCAACACAGTAGCTGATAGCATAGCTCGGTATCACCAATTTTTTTTAATATTTAATTTAATTTATGTATTTTAATTTGCTCTAAGACATGTGCACTCACTCAAGAGAGATAGAAAGAAAGAGTATGAGAGAGAGGGGGAAAGCAAGAAAGCAAACTGCCAGATCTGGGACTCAAACCACAGTCGGCCAGGTAGGAGTCCAGTGCTTTAGGGCAGACCATTAGTTGTCTTACAGCAGTAATAGCCACAGAATAGGAATAGTGTTCCAGGAGCCAGAGAAGCATGGGAAGAAAAGGAATGAATAGGATAGAAGAAACAAGATTCAAAATAAGAGACTAGGACTGAAAAAAAAATCAAGGCAAAATTTCTACAACTCCCAACACAGTAGCTGATAGCATAGCTCGGTATCACCAATTTTTTTTAATATTTAATTTAATTTATGTATTTTAATTTGCTCTAAGACATGTGCACTCACTCAAGAGAGATAGAAAGAAAGAGTATGAGAGAGAGGGGGAAAGCAAGAAAGCAAACTGCCAGATCTGGGACTCAAACCACAGTCGGCCAGGTAGGAGTCCAGTGCTTTAACCATCATGCCACCTGCTGGCCCCAATATCATCGAATATTAACACTAAACCAATAGCAACAAAATTAGGTGTCAAAGTTATGCTTGCTACAAGTCAAACCTAGTGTGGAAACTGAAGCAGGGTAGGCTTCATATGAGACCAAGATACCTTGGTATGCAGAACTAGCAATTCAGTGGCAGGTACTGTTAGTAAACAGTCATAAGTAGCCCCCATGAAAGCTGCACTTGGCTGTCTACAAGCCCTCCTCTCTAGATATGACTGAGAAAGAGAAGGTTCCTCCAGAACCCCTAGTCTCTGTGTTCCTTGTTTCCTGTTTCACATGTACAGACCAAGGGGCAGATTCTGCAAAGGTCGATCTTTGCTAAAAAGAATAGTCTTCATCCAGAAGGAGAGGCAGAACATCGCCCTTAGGCACATAGGAAGCAGGGCAACCCTCGCCTTGATGACTGGCACTCTGGCCCACAGGAACACGGTGCAGCACTGCCCAGGTGATTACTCTGCGGCCTTGCCCTTGACAGGCCAATGACAAGACCGTTCTTCCTTCTCACTTGCAGGTTTCCCTTTTCAGCACATTTTCCCTCTGCCAGGCATTGTAATTAGTGCTTCTTTGTGAGCTTAATTGTAAATTTGTTTTGATTAATTAGTCTCAGAGCTGACTTGGCAGTTATTGAGACATTGGGGAGGGTTCTGGATTTATTTAGTGTTCAGACCCCTGTACCCTCTGGGATTCCTCTCTCTGTCAGCAGCAAAACTTCAAGTTCAGAACTGTCTATGTTAGAAAATGTTTTATGTGTCTAATTAACTATTTGTCACTTTGAGGTAAGTACAAAGATAAAATCTCACCATCCTCTGTAAGGTGATGGATGTGTATCTTTTTATAGTGCCATGGACCAGGGAACTCAAGAATCAATTTCTAGTCCCAAGAACAATGACAAAATTGTCTAATATATTAATTTGTGCTATGACACATTACTCATGATGTAACCTTTCAAATGATTTCTCAAAATCTTCAAGACCTTCCCACCTGTCCTGAAGTTTTCTTAGGTCTCTACCTCCAGAATTCAATGTGAAAACTAAAGCTGGTAATTTAGCTGAGCAAAGTCAAGCCAATAGTCATAGTAAAGTTTGTGGGATGAGAGACCAACCTAGAGACCGAAGACCTGATTTTAGATCTTATCCCTATCACTAAATAGCTGATTAGGGCTCTTAGATATCCAACTAAAATAAGTAAAATAGAAAATGTATTAGCTCACATACCTGAAAAGTCCAAGGGTTGGTCTTCAGACACAGCTAAATCAAGGAGATTAGACCAGGTTTCCAAGGCTCTTTTCTCTCCTAGACCCAGTCTTTCTTTACTTGTTAAATTAACTTAATCTTCAGAAAGTTTGTTTGAAGTATATAGGGCAGAGAACCAATGGCAGCTTCAGGAATATATAGGCTTTACAACTCTCAGTCTTATGACAACAAAGTGCCTCTCTCTATATACGTTCATAAACCAAATTTTGTATGAGTCTCCAATTACCTTATTCGGGCCATGGGCCCGCTACTGAGTCAATCACTGTTGCAGAGGTAAAATCATGAGTCAAATGGGTGTCTTACATCCCTCCATACAATAAGAAAGAAAGAGGGGAGGGAATCAAAACACAATGACAGACTCATCATAACTACATGCAATAGAGAAATGATGGCCAAAAAAGGACAAATTAGTGGCTATTACCAGAAGCAGAGGACAGGAAAGACAATCCAAACACTAGAAATGTGTTACTCACTTGTTTAAACCAATTGCCTATTCTGTCTAAAAAAAAAACAAGCCTAATAGTGCCTCGTACATAGAAGTACAAAGATGAAGCACAAAAAAAGGCTTCAAAAGAAAGCCTTTGGGGAGAAATTTGTTAGATATTTTACAAAATAAATTATATCTCATGTACACTGCTATTGAAAGCATACATTTTAATACTTTGAAGAACAATCTGGCATTATCTTGTGGAACTAATATTTATAAATCTCGTAGTTTAGGAATTATTTCACTTCTAAGTGACGCAGATAGTGATGACCATCAAACATTCTATCTGCTTCATCTGCTCCCCTATAAATATCACTTTTTTTTTTTTTTTGGAGAGGTTTTTGCTATAGGGCATGTGTATGCACTCGCCAGAAAGACAGAGAGAGACAGAGAGACAGAAAGCGAGAAATCACCCCCCGGGAGGATGGCCACACCACAATCCCTTCTCCATTTTCCTCTCAGGATCTTGGGCATGCACACACAGGTGCCCGGTGTGAGTTTAAGCTACCAGGTCCAGGATTTGAACCACGGTCGGCTACATGGGAGTCCAGCAACATAACCATTACACCAACTGATGGTCCCACCTTTTCTTGAGTTAGGTTTGGCCACCTGGCTATGTTAGGTAAAGGAAATGTGGACAGACATCATATTACTTAAAAAAAAATAAAATAAAACACAAGATATAGAATCTATATAGAAAGAGATATATTATAAGGTATTGGTCGACATGATCATGAAGGTTAGTCCTAGTCTGCAGGGAAGTTAGTGGTATAGTTTGAAGGTCTAAGAGCTGTTGATAGAGATTCCTGTCTGATCTGAGGGCCTGAGAACCAGGACCACCAAGGACAGGAGAAGATCAATGTCCTAGCTCCAACAGAATTAATTCCACCTTCCTCCACATTTTTGCTCTAGTCAGATCCTCAATAGATCTGGATGCTGTCCACCCATGTTGGGGAGTATTATCTGCTTTACTTCGTCCACCAATTCAAATACTAATCTCTTCTGAAAACATCCTTACTGTCATAACCAAAAATGGTGTTTAACAGATAGCAGGGTCTCCTATCACCCAGTCAAGTTGACACATAAAATTAACCATCTCAGAAGTCATTCATCACTCAGAAAAAAACACTGAAAAGCCCTGTACAATTCTGTAGTGTCCCTCTTCCCCTGACAAGGAGACCAAAAACATCTTACATTCCTAAAGACTCAGCTACATGAAGGGATAGCTCCTGTCAAACTGAGTCTTTGAAAGAACCCCACCAAGACATAAACTTAACTGTGTTAAAGCCATCTGTGTCTCATGGTTGATTTGTAAACACAGCATAACCCATTTATCCTGTCCAATACAATCGTCAAGAGAAACTTGTGCACACATACAAAATGATCATAGCAACACTGCTCACAATAGTACAAACATTCAAGCAACCCAAACGCCCATTGATAAATATGATGGATAAAAAAAAAAAACAATGTTGTATTACACAAAGAAATACTGCACTGCAGTAAAATATATTACTACAGCAAAATTATGTATGAATTTTAATAAAATAATGTCAAGTGAAAAAGCAAGTCCCAGTAAACTATACTTATAATTTGATGCCCTTTTTTAAAGCTTTAAAATAAGGAAAAATATAGTATTTTGTCATATAAATATTTTTTTAATTTTCAGAGGTGAGACAAGAGATTAGAGAGGAAAAAAATAAGTAAGTATAGTTATTAGCAATGCTCTAGATTTTTAATTAGGTTGTCAATTCAAAGGCATTATAAAGATAGGTGATGATCTGATTATAGTGGGACATGAAACAAGGATTATGATTAATTTAACTTTATATAGATAAGGTCCAAATAAAGAAAAATAAACTCATTAGTAACAATAACAAAAATATTCATAATAGCAGGTATAAGATTTGAAATACTGAAACTAGGCAAAAGTGAATAAAACTAGAACTAGTAAAAACACATCAATTATTAACATTACAAAATCAAAAATACTGGGACCAGAAGATGGTGTGATGGTTACATCACTGGACTTCCATATGGTCAATGGCAGTTCCAGTCCCAGACCCAGCAACTTGAAATTTACAGTGTGTGTGTGTGTGTGTGTGTGTGTGTGCGCGCGCGCGCCCAAAATCAGAGAAAAGAATGGAAGAGAGGAGACTGCAGTGTACACATCTCCCATGGGGGGAGGGGGGAGGTGGGGGATAGTGATTTCTTACTTTCTGTCTCTCTGGCGAGCACATGGATCCTATAGCAAAAATCTATCTTTAAAAAAAAATACTAAAGGTTCAGTTTCTCAGTTTATTGTGTTTTCCTGCTCTATCTTAGTATCTGTTAGGTTGTCAGGAAGTCCTGACTTATTTTTATGGTTTTCTATGCAAAACTGCGTCATGACTTTCCTGACAACCCAATACCCTAGGACAGAGTAGGACGTCGCATCCTATCCAGCGTCCAGCTTGTATCTTCAATAACTGTATAAAAATCAAAGAATGGGATTTGGCTTGGTTTGATTTTATGAAAATGGAGATGATATCTGAAGCTCAAAGTCTCTCACCTACCAAAACGCACTTTTAACAAGCCTGAACTCTTTCTCTACAATGTATTCCTCTATTCTCCACTCTCTAAACACAATCTCAGGGCAGCAGATATGGCTTTGACAGCCCTGTAAGCTGGTCAACCTCCAAATTTACACAATTCTCACCTGAACAACAGACTGACAACTCTAACTGCTCATTTGTCACTCCACTTGGGTGTCTGAGGGACACCTTTAATTCAAAACAATACAACATTCACCATGTTTTTCCCTAATCATCCCCTAAACTTTGTTCTTTTTCCTACTTCTGCCTTTATGATAATGTTACCACCAGTTACCCAATTTCTAGAATTGTGAATCTAGAATTAACCCTAGAAAATTCCCCATATTTAGATGCCTAAGAGAATGTTGTTACTTTTCCCATAGAATATGTGCAGCAGTGGTCAGGGCAAAACTGAATGGCTAGAGAAGATAAAGATCATTCTTGAAGACATGTGAGTCATTTCCAGGAACCCCCGTAAGTAATGGGGAGATTTTAAAGGGACATACATGATCAAGTAGAACTATGAACCACAGGAATTTCAGTTGCTCAATTTTACCCATAGGCTGGTAAGACAGAAATACAGGCACTCCTCCCTAAATGACAAAGCTCCATTTCAGTGACTAGGGCATTAAGTGACTGGGTCAATAAGCAAGGCCCTTACAGCAGATGTCTTGTGGTATGTTGTGACATCATAGGGTATGTATTTTTCCATAGAGGTCATGTGACACCACACTAGAATAACATAATTCCATCTATACATTAGATGGGTGCCAGCAAGCAACAAGACACAAACACCACCACAGTCCTATAAATCTGGCACAATCGTTTTGATTTGTTCTGAATATGACTATGGCTGTACAATATTCATAAACAAAATATGTAGTCTTACATGATTGTAAGTGCTTCATGTAGTGAATACTAATTGCAGGAATGAGATGAAGACTGAAAGAGGGATTCCTGAGACCCACACGGACTGACAAAGGGCATTCCCTGTTTTGGAGAACTGATCATAAGTAAGTCTGAGGTGCTGTGAAATGGGGAAGTCATGAAGTGAGGAGTGGCTATATTTGAATCACATGTTAGTTATGTCTATCTTTTCTACTTCCTCATAAACCTCTAGAAATGATGAACTATGTCTTAATCCTTGATTTCTCATTGTCTATTCTGGTATCCAATACATAGTAGATACTAGATATAATTTAGTATTTGAATGAATAAATTTACATAAAAGGAAATTTTTCCAGAATTTGAATTTTACTATAGACTATGAGAGTCTTGTGAAGAGAGACAGAGAAAAAGGAAAAAATTAGAAAGCACACCCCAGAGGGAGGATGACCACACCACAATCCCTTCACTTCTATTCTCCTCTTAGGACTCTGGGCATACTCACACATGCACCAGGAGTGTTTTCAAAGCCGTTGTATCTGGTGCTTGAACCATGCAGTCAGCCATATGGAATCTCGGTACCTTAACTACCATGCCACCTGCTGGTCCAGAAATATTTAGGTTTTTATGACTGAAGTTTGGCAGCATAGTGAGCCATCCTCCAAATCCCTGATCCCAGAAGGAGTCATTATGGGCCCATACATCACACCATTCCCAATGAGTAAAGCATTTCAGACCAGGGCTTCCTGATTGCATGCCAGCAAGCCATCTCACCTTGGACTTAACATGTATTCTAGCTCCATATAAGCAAGCTACCAGCAGAGGAAGAAAAGAGAGGGCTGAGAATTCAGGAACAAATAACTTGCTATGTTTTGAAAACACTTGCCTCAAAGGATTTGGCAACATGACTGATAGTAATTTTATCTTTGTTTTTTGAAGCATGGACAAGTAATATCATTTTAAAAAGCACAATACTCTCACAGAATGTAAATGAAATGAAACAAAGATGATGTCACTTCTACCACCATAAATATTTACCCATCTGTTTGAATTTTATACAAGTTATGATAAATGGGTATCCAGTTATGGTCAAGGGAAAATTGCATATTTGTTGTAAGCTATCCACTGAAGCTGATTATTTTCTTCTATGATTTAAGTGTTATTTTTTTTGAAAGCATGTTCATTTATTTGCCTTGTGGGGTTCCACATTTTTGTCAGGTCATTTCCCTTTTGTAATAGGAACCAGTATCAGAGGTTCACAGTATTGACACTTACACAGCCACCCAGTGGAATATAATGAGGCCTACAGTCAATAAATAAATAATGTTGACCTGAAAAGAATAGAGAAAACACAACTTCTACCAACAGTCAGTAACTACTGACTGTTAACTGCTCTACAAAATATCATGAAAAGAACACCGTGCCCATGGCAACCCAGCAGTTGAACTCTAATGGTGTTTTTTTTTTTTTTTTTAATCTTGGGAGGAGGGCAGGTATGTGTTCACATGCCTACCATAGTGAATAATAACTTCTAAATCTGGCATTTCCTGATAATACAACAAGCTTTTAAAACAGCTTTCATCCAAGGACCTTAAAAGGCCTAAAATCAAGCAAGTATTATCAAGCATTTGAAAGATAAAGAAGCCCCCAAAGATTATGCATTTTGCCCAAGGTCAGTCAGAAAAACATGCACAAGCAAAAATACAATTCAAGGTAACCAGCTCCCAGTCTGTTGCTCTAATTATTAGACAATCCTCTCCTCTGTTGGGCTGGAAGCTTTGCCTTAGGTTCTCAAAACCTTCAATGGATCACTGATGTCCAGGGAACGTTCCCAAAGGGCAGCTGTGGTTAATTGAACATCCTGTAAGTTGCAGGATTCTGTTATTAGTCTCATTAATTAGTTTAAAGCATTTCTCACAAAACAAATTCTCAAAACACATGAAAATTAAAAATCTCCCCTTTGTTTTATAATCTCACAAATGAAGACGTTAGAAACAAATTATAATTGAAATGACTGTACCACATTTTCATTTATCACTCTATAGAAAATAAAGCCTTAATCACACTGGGTTAGGGTAGCTGTGAAGAGACCAGAGGAGCAAAAGCCATCCACAAACATTCCCTTCGTGGTGCAGTGTGTGCTGAATTGAAATAAGAGTTAATTGCATAAAACAGGCAAAGCGTTCAAAAATACTACGTCTGAGACGCTTCCTCTTGCATCTTTGTGCCTCCGTGTCTTCTAATTTCATAAACCAGGCTTCCTCGCTTGTCTCTCCTACCTTCAGCACAACTCCCAAAAGACCCAACTAAGATATTCTTTCTTTCCTAAATCCTTGCCCTGTATGCTTTCTCCTGTTAAACTAAACTATTTTGGCCTAAAACAGCCATTGTGCTCCCACACTTGGATTCCTATGGATAAGCTGAAATCCTATCTGTTAGGCTGTTTTCCTGACCTGGTTTTTAAGTTATTGTCAATCACACTGGCTACACTTCAGTCAGTCACAAAAAGCCCACCTTTCTGCATGTGCAGCCTACTGTCCACCTGTAACCAGTCCACTTCTTTCTCTACCTCATTCCTTCATTTTTTATTGTTTTACATCACTTTCCATTTTCTGGAACTTACATACTGAGTCAACCATGAGACAAGCCGGACTTGTCTGAAAGTCCAGGGACAACTTTCTGGTTTAAATCATATTAAGATTTGCTTAAGGGATCAGCAGATGGCACAATGCCTAGGTCGCTGGACTCCACATGGTCGACTGCAGTTGGAGTGCCAGACTCAGTGGCTTGAAACTCACACCAGGTGCAAGTGCATGTGTGCCCAAAATCCTGAGAGACGAATGGAGAAGTGATTGTGATGTGGTCATCCCCCCGTCTCAGGGGGGATTTCTTGCTTTCTTTCTCTCTCTGTCTTCTCCGGTAAGCACACATCCCCTATAGAAAAAATATTTCTTAAAAAAAAAAAAAAAAAAAAAAACACAAAGATTTGCTCTTCTCTCCTCTATTAAGTTGGCTGGTTTGTTTTTCTTTTAATACTCCATACTGCCTCATTCCCACCCCCCCCAGAATAGAATACAAGCCTCTGCTATGCTCCCCAAGCCCTCTTGGCTTCTCTACGGTCACCACACATCTTCCTATGTTTACATGGTCTCTCTCATACATCAGTCAAGACTCCAAGAAAGCAGGAAAGGTTTGTACTTTGTATTACATAAAGGGCTTGGGGATGGGGTTTCTCATTTCCTGTGATCTAGTTCAATACACTGAAGAATTTTGGAAAATTGTCCAAAACTGGAAAAATGGATTTTCTTTTCCAACTCCAACATGTACAGAGCTAAGAAGTTGGCACCCTCCTGCTTAGAATCAAAAGAAAACCAAATGAAAACCAAAGACTTTTCTAGAACCCATTAGACAACTGAAGTTGTGGAGAAAAACCACTATCCCAAAATCTGGAGAAACAAGTGAATCCAGAAAGTTACAGCTAAGATCTGCTTACCTGGAACAGAAGTCTCTGACTCCATAAACCGGTAGAAACTTTTAAACAGCAGTTTTGATGAATGGCTGGAGGCTGAGAGTGGACTAGTGTGAGAGTCAGAAACTCCAGGGAGCCACAGACTTAGGCCAGCCCCACACTTTCAAGAGTTTTATATCCAAACCCTTCCAGGTTTTCATGGTGAAAAGGTAAAAGAGGTGCCATGACTCTGGCAGGTGTGTGGGGAAAGTACCTTCTCCATTACAAAGACCTACTTTCCCAGGAAAAAGACCTTAATAGAGCTTTATCCCACCTGAGAAAAGGCATTTTCCTGATTCCAGGGCCTCTAGCCTCCCCAGCTCACTAAGTGATAAAAATAAAAAACATTTGTGAAGATGACAGCCCAGCCCACGACAGACGGAAACTCAAAGGACTTGTGGAATTTTCTGCCTGCCCACCCTTTCACCAGCACACCAGCAGGGCCCCAGGATATATTAACAGCAGCCATGGGTTACAGGGGAGAGCCACACTGCAGACCCTTTCCAAGGAGGAATTTAAGACCCAGAACAAGGAATAAAAAAACAAGGACACTCAAAAAATTTGAATCCTGTTACTTCTACAACTCTGGCCATATTAATAGGCAGCTCCACACCTAGCACCTATATACCTCAATTTCTGTTACTCAATATAATGCATATTCGACTTCCAACCAAAAATTACAGGACATGCTAAAAGACAGGAGAAACACAGCTGGAAAAGACAAAGCAAGCATTGGATATGAAGCAGACTTTAGAAGTATCAGACAAGGCATTTACTGTAACTAAGGACTGTAGTGGAAAAAGTAGACAAGAATTAAGAACCAATGGCTAACACAAACAAAGGTATAGAAACTCCAGGAGAGTATCAAAGGGAAATACTAAAATTTGAAAATATAAACAGAAATTAATATTTTTATGAGCCCACCAGTAGACTGGACACAGGCAAACAAAGAATTTGTGAACCTGAAAGTTAGTCCAAAAAAAATTTCCGAACTGTAGTGGAAAGGCAACCAAAAAACAAACAGAAAAAGTTTTAAACAGGCCGAATATCAAGAAACCATGGGATAATTTCAAAAATTATAACATACGTGCTATTGGAATAGAAGAAGGAAAAGGGAAAAGAGAACAAGGCAGAAGAAATATTTGAAGTAATAATATCTGAGATTTTTTTAAAATTAATGACAGACACCAAATTACACATTCAGAAAGCTCAGAGAACACCAAGTAGGATAAATTAAATAATAATAATAACTCAAATTCTGGAGTAAAATATTTAGTGTTGAAAGAAAGACGAAAACCAAATCTATCAAATATGGAGGGAAAATAACTTACTAATTTTTATGGAGGAGGGAGTATTCTTTTTAATAGCCATACAATAAACTGCACATGTCTTAAGTACACAATTTAGTATTTTTTTCCCCTATGCCAGATGATATGCTTGTTCATGAGAGAGAGAAAAAACATGCCCCAAAAGGCCCTGGTCCTTGTCACACCTCAATCCTTGTCCCTCCAGTTCTCCATCCTGTGAGGATCCTGGCATACATGCACATGCACACACACACACACACCTCCACACCTAGCACCTATATACCTCAATTTCTGTTACTCAATATAATGCATATTCGACTTCCAACCAAAAATTACAGGACATGCTAAAAGACAGGAGAAACACAGCTGGAAAAGACAAAGCAAGCATTGGATATGAAGCAGACTTTAGAAGTATCAGACAAGGCATTTACTGTAACTAAGGACTGTAGTGGAAAAAGTAGACAAGAATTAAGAACCAATGGCTAACACAAACAAAGGTATAGAAACTCCAGGAGAGTATCAAAGGGAAATACTAAAATTTGAAAATATAAACAGAAATTAATATTTTTATGAGCCCACCAGTAGACTGGACACAGGCAAACAAAGAATTTGTGAACCTGAAAGTTAGTCCAAAAAAAATTTCCGAACTGTAGTGGAAAGGCAACCAAAAAACAAACAGAAAAAGTTTTAAACAGGCCGAATATCAAGAAACCATGGGATAATTTCAAAAATTATAACATACGTGCTATTGGAATAGAAGAAGGAAAAGGGAAAAGAGAACAAGGCAGAAGAAATATTTGAAGTAATAATATCTGAGATTTTTTTAAAATTAATGACAGACACCAAATTACACATTCAGAAAGCTCAGAGAACACCAAGTAGGATAAATTAAATAATAATAATAACTCAAATTCTGGAGTAAAATATTTAGTGTTGAAAGAAAGACGAAAACCAAATCTATCAAATATGGAGGGAAAATAACTTACTAATTTTTATGGAGGAGGGAGTATTCTTTTTAATAGCCATACAATAAACTGCACATGTCTTAAGTACACAATTTAGTATTTTTTTCCCCTATGCCAGATGATATGCTTGTTCATGAGAGAGAGAAAAAACATGCCCCAAAAGGCCCTGGTCCTTGTCACACCTCAATCCTTGTCCCTCCAGTTCTCCATCCTGTGAGGATCCTGGCATACATGCACATGCACACACACACACACACACACACACACACACACACATACACCCCAATGTATTTTGCAGGCTGCCAGGCCCAGGACTTGAACTCTATATTATATCTAGCTTCCTTGATGCAGCACTTAATTCACCGTGCTACTGAGCCTGCCCAATTTAATTAATTTCAGGTAAGTGGAATCACACACTGTGCTATTTTATGCCTGGCTTCTTTCACTCAGCATAATTATTTTCAGAATTACTTATGCAATAGCATGCATCAGTCATTCACTCTTTTTAACTGCTGAACATGGATTCTGTCCTATGAATGCTCCATAATTCATTTACCCATCATCTGGGACTTGGCTATTTAGGTCATTTCCAGTTTGAGGATACTACAAAGTAGTTATGAACATGCACATAAAAATCTTTTTGTGCATAATAAATATATTATTTCTTTTAGGTCAATACCTAGTAGTAAGATGGTTGAAATATATAGTATGAGTATGTTTAACTATTTAGGAAGCTGTTAAACTGTCTTACAAATTGGTTATATCATTAATTCATTCTCATGAGCAATGCTCGAAAGTTGAGTTTTTTCATATCCTCACCAACACTTGGTATAATTGATATTTTTAACTTTACTCATTCTAATATATGTGTGGTGATATCTCATGGTTTTAATTTACATTTCATTAATGACTAATAACACTGAAAATCTTCATGTGCTTTTTAGACACTCAGATATCTTCTTTGCTCAAATATTTACTCAAATCTGCCTATTTTTTGAGATTATTTTCTTATTCAGAGATTTTATTATATGTTCTTGGTAAGTGTTCGTTATTAGATATGTGATTGTCAAGTATTTTCACCCAGTCTGTCTTTTCATTCTCTTAGGAGTGACTTTCAAAGAGAAATTCCTAAGAAGTCCAATTTATCAAATTGTCATGTATTAATAATGTGTTTATATCATGCCTAAGAAATCTTTACCCAGCTCCTGGTCACTTAAGTTTTCTTCTCAGTTTTTTTCCTAAAAGTTTTTTTTTTTATGATTTTAGTTTTTACATTTAGTTTTGTGATCCATTTTGAGTTCATGTTTGAATGTGATACAAGACATGATTCGAAGTTCATTTTTGTTCATGTACACTCAATTGTACCAACACTGTGCATGAGAAAGACCATCCTTTCTGTACTGAATTGTCTTTACATCTTCGCCAAAAATCAGTGTGCATACCTCTGTGCATGGAGGCATGGGTTTGTTGCTGGGTTTTCTGCTCTGATCCACTAATGTACTTGTCTCTCTTTACGCCAGGCAACACCGTCTTGATTACCATAGCTTTATAAGTCCTGAAATCAGGTAATGTTACTCCTCAACTTTTCCTTATTAAAGTTGGTTATTCTAAGGTTTTTACATTTCTATAAAAAAAAAAGTGAGTTTTTATTGGGAGGTCATTAAATCTGTAGATCAATTTGGGAAGAACTTACGTCTTAATAATGTTGAGTTTTCCAACCCATCAACACAGTGTATATTGTCACTTATTTAGCTCTTCTTTAATACTTAATTTGCAGATTTTAGTGTACAGATATTGCATATCTTTTTTTGTTTTTTTTGGAGAGGTTTTCGCTATAGGGTGCATGTGCTCGCCAAAAAGACAGAGAGAGACATAGAGACAGAAAGTAAGAAATCACCCCCCAGGGGGGATGGCCACACCTCAATCCCTTCTCTCAGGATCTTCAGCATACATACCCACGTGCCCACCGTGAATTTAAGCCACTGTACCTGGGACTCGAACCATGGTCGACTACATGGGAGTCCAGTGACATAGCCATTATGCCAACTGCTGGTCCCAAGTTACTGTTCTTGTAATGACCTTGTCTTGTTTTAGAATCCAGTTATGATGGCTTTATAAGATGAATTGGAAATTTTTAATCTTCTTTTCAGTTTTCTCTATGTACATACAATCAATATTATTTCTTCTGTAAATGCTTTATAGAACTCATAGAACAGCACACAAAAGAAAAATGAAAATTATCCCAAATCTTCCACCCAGAGATAATCACTTTACATATGTATACCTGTATACTATTTAGAGATTACATGCCATATTATGTTGTTTTTTGTTTTTTTTTTTTGGAGAGGTTTTCGCTATAGGGCGCGTGCGCTCGCCAGACAGAGAGAGATAGAGACAGAAAGCGAGAAATCCCCCCCAGACGGGATGGTCACGCTGCAATCCCTTCTCCTCCATTCTCCTCTCAGGATCTTGGGCACGCACGCACAGGCGCCCAGCGTGAGTTTTAAGCCACCGGGTCCGGGATGCGAACCGCGGTCGACTACGTGGGAGTCCAGCGACATAGCCATTATGCTAACTGCTGGTTCCCTATTATGTTTAAAATAATGAAAAATTACAAATAATCTAAATGTGTGACAACAAAGAAATGATTCAATATGTGTTCATCTTTATGATATTATGTGATTGGTATAAATGGTAAAAGAATCATTCTATCTAAGTTTGGTTAGTGAGAAAGGAGGGTAGGCTTTTTGTTCATTGTTTTGGAGGATTGGTTTATGTTTTGCTGTTATTGCAGGGGTTTTTGTTTGTTTATGGAATTGGGGGTGCTGTTATTGCAGGGGTTTTTGTTTGTTTATAGAATTTTGGAGAGGGTTCTGTTTTGTTTTATTAAATAAAACCATGTGTATATATCTAGGAAAATTGATTTTTTTAAGTTTATTTATTTCTCCACAAGCACAAGAGAATGACAGGCACCCCAACAGGGTCGTCACTACAGCCCATTTCCAGACTTAACCAGCAAAGATCACCAGCATGAGGGCACATGCACAGTGGACATGGGGAGGTCCCAGGACATGAGCCCAGGCCCTTTCCCATGTGGTTCCAGTTGTATCGCTGCATCACCACCTGGCACTGCAAACAACTTTATAAAGATACAATAGTGTTTTGCCTCCTCAGAGTTAAAAATGCAATTTCCAGGGACCAGCAGTTAGTGTAATGGCTATGTCGCTGGACTCCCACGTAATCGACCATGGGTCAAGTCCCAGATCCGCTGGCTTAAACTCACACTGGGCGCATGTGCGTGTGTGCCCAAGATCCCGAGAGGAGAATGGAGGAGGAGGGATTGCAGCATGGCCATCCCCACTGGGGGGTGATTTCTCGCTTTCTGTGTCTCTGTCTCTCTCTGTCTTTCTGGTGAGCGCACATGCCTTATAGCAAAAAAAAAAAAAAAGACTCTCAAAAAAAATGCATTTTCCATTTGAGTTAAATTGTTTGTTTTTTAACGTTGAATATAACCCTAGTGACACAAATATAAAGAAAGTAGCCACTGCACATCCTTAAACAAAAATGTGACACTGTGATATCACCTAATTCATATGTTTCTGACCTAGATGTTTTGTTTTGTTTCGTTTTTAACTTTTTTGGGGTGTTCATGGCTGAACTACAACTGTCTCAGTTTCTGAATTATGTGAAGGAAGACAGAAAAAAGGAGAATGTTTTATCTTTGTGTAGCTTATGCATTATCTCTTGAATAGCTCATGTGCTGCAACATGCTACCTACTCTTGTAAGGATGTGTTGAGCCATTGCTTTTAAGTGATATAGGATAAAAAACAAGATTACAAAAAGTACCTGCATGAATAATCTTTTAATTATTATTATTTTAGAGGAAAAAAAGAGAGACAAAGAGAAAGTGAGAAATCCCCCCTTCCATGGGGGAAGGCCATACCACACTCCCTTCCCCATCATCTCCTTCCCCCTTCCCTTCCCTTCCCTTCTCCTCCTTTCTCCTCCATTGCTCTTTTGGGATTTTGGGCACACATGCACATGTGCCTGGCGTGTTTTTCAAACCACAGAGTCAGTCACGTGAGATTCATTGCCTTAGCCACCACATCATCTGCTGGCCTCTGCATGAATAATATTTAATGCAAGACAAAGGGAAAATAAAACTAAAGTGGATATTTGATTTTTTTTAATGCAGAGTTAATTAAGATTAAATCACCCAGAGTAGTTAGCATTTGATATGTTCTAATATAAGTTTCCTTCTGTAATTTGTACACCACTTTGCTTGGAAGTCACTTCTTCCCTAGATGAAGAAGGTATTTCTCTTCAGTCTGGAAAAGCCATTTAGGACAGAAAACAAGAATTAGGAACTAAGCGCAGATTGAGTGCCTGAACTCTAGGGCCTGAAGATGCTCGAGCTGATGTCTGACTAATGGAGACCAAGTAGGTGAGGCAGGAGGAAGTCTCCTTCAGGACCTGAGGGAGAGCTAGAAGGAGAGTGCTCTCAACCAGAAGCTGGTGGTAAGTCAGCCCCTGTGTTGGACTCTACTTATATTACTCCCTGATATTTAGCAAATCTTGCTCCACGAGACAGCTTCATTTGTACAGTGAGAAATGAAGGGAAAGGCCTGAGAAAGAGAAACAGAGGAAGAGTAGTGGCCACCTCATAGATGCCTAAGCTGAGGGAGTAATGGCAGAAACTAACAGAAGAAAGTTGTACCAGAGAGGGACCAAAAGTTGGTGTAATGGCTATGTCGCTGGACTCCCATGTAGTTGACTGCGGTTTGAGTCCTGGACCTGGTGGCTTAAACTCACGCCAGGCACATGTGCATGAGTGCCCAAGATCCCGAAAGGAGAATGGAGGAGAAGGGACTGCGGCGTGGCCATCCCCCCTGGGGGGTGATTTCTCACTTTCTGTCTCTCTGTCTCTCTCTGTATTGTGGTGTGGCCATCCCCCCATGGGGTAATTTCTCACTTTCTGTCTCTCTGTCTCTCTCTGTCTTTCTGGCAAGCACATGCGCCCTATACCAAAAACCTCTAAAGAGAGAGAGAGAGAGAAAGAAAAAAAAAAAGTTGTATCCAGAGAAAGAATGATTGATGACAGAGATGGTGACATGCCTGGTGCAACAGCTGGAGAAGGAAAGAAACCGGAACTAAACATATGTGGAAAAGCATTGGGGAATCCTTAGAGTAGGAGGTTTAAAGAGAAAAAATTAAGTATGACATCATTTTGTGGGAGAATAGAAAGAGAATTTAGCAGGGGATTAGAGCTGTGTTCAAATCCTGGCTCTGCCACATACTAGCAGCATGAACTATGGCAAATAGTTTAGCCTGTCTGTCCCTTACATTCCTCATCTGTAAAATGGGTATAATAGTGATTCTCACCTATTTGGGTTGTTCTGAGGAAGACCTGAGTTAATATACATAAAGCTCTTAGAATGTATTAAACAAATAAAAGGCTACTGTTGACATAGACTAGTGTGGGTTCCCTACAGCACTTATTGGCAGAAAGATATTAATCATGTATTTCATGAAAATGCCACAAAATGATGTTAATCTTAATTATGCCTTGTGAAGATATAGAGATATACAAAGAAAAATTATGAAAATGTATACGTCAACATCTCTGGATTGGGAGATTATGGGTCTTTTTAATTGTTTTCCTTTCCACATTTCTACTTCTGAAATTATCTAGAGTGAACTTCTGCAATAAGAAAAAAAAACATATTTTAATATGTAATATTGTGTTTTCAGAAAAGTCATGATGCATTTTTGCATAGAAAAATGTTAAATTTTCCAACAATCCAGTAAATGAAAATATATTTTAACGTGTAATAAAGAACAGTATAAAACTTCAATAAAATTGGTTGACAAAAATCAGTCTTCAATATGCTCTAAGAAATTAAGTTTAATTTTAAAATGCCCTAACAATTCCCAGAGTTGTCTCAATTTGATTCTTCACCAGCATCATGTTTAAAAGTTAATGCCTAAAGCCAGCCAGTGGTATGGTGGTGAATGCAACTAGATCCCACGAGGAGGATCACACAGCTTGAAAAACCCTCCAGGCATATGTGCGCAAGTGCCCAAAATCCTGAAAGGCTGGAGAGATGGAGGGACTGCAGCATGACCATTCCCCAAAGGGGGTGCTTTCTTACTCCCCCCATCGTCTTTCTCTGGGGATTGCACATGACCTCTGGTGAGTTAGAAACAAATAAACAAACAAACAAAAAAGAGAGCCAGCTGTTACCCAGTTTTCCTTTGAAAAATGAGTCCATCTCTTAGCATCTTTGTTGGTCCCTCCTGTTAACAAATGAGCTAAGTGTTCTTGAATAATAATAACACCCACGTTGAAATAGCACTTTACACTTTATGATACACTTTGCACTAGACTCTTAGTAAATAGGTGAGAAATGGACAGGCTTTTAAGATTGGTCATTTAGTGGCACAAAAGCAGCTATATGTTAGCCTCCTTTTGAAACACTGGCTAGCACTGACCACTTAGTATTATCTGAAAAATAGAGGTACTCTATATTCATTAACAGTCTAAATTTTCCTACCAGTCTTGCAAGGAGTCTTACTATTAGCCACATTTTACAGTGGAGCCCAGAAAGGTTAAGTAACTTGTCCCAAATTACACAGTCAGAAAGGGATGGTTAAGACTTAGAAACCAATATCCTAAAGACCAGCACCCTGACATGCTGGGAAGCCTTAAAAGTTGCTCCAGCATCAAAGTCTCTATAAACTCTTCTCTTCCCCTCTCTCTGGAATTTACTTTTCCGACAGGGTTCCTTTCTAATATAAATACAGGTGTCATAGACCTCCTTCCTAGGAATCTCACCAAGCAACAGAGACAAGAAAGACCATGCAGAACACCTATTTTTCTGAGAGCAGCTCCAAGGGGTTACCTAAGAAACTTTCTCTTCCTTCCTATGCAGTTTTACTCTTTACCCCTCACCTTTCAGTAACATGCTGGTTCCATTCAGCTTCCAAAGAGAATTATTTCGTAACTACCATCTGAGCTATGAAGCCATTCATTCTCCTCCTCTAGAGTGGCTATTTAAGCCCCAGCTACCTGGCCTGCATTTTGAGTCACATTTTATTTGACTCCTGTAATATAAATGTACATAGAAAAATAAATCTGTATGCCTTTTATTTTATTAATCTGCCCATTGTCAGTGATTTTCAGTAAACCCCAGAGTGGGAGGGAGTTCCTCACTCCTATAGGACCAAACAAAGACCCAAACAAAAGCCTGGACACATAGCTGGGCACTCAGACTAGCTTTTAAATAAGAAACTGAAAAGGAAGCATGCACACAAACACACAAACACATACATACATACACACACACACACGCCATGTGGAAATGAAAGTGTCCTAGTTCATTCAGGCTACCACAACAAAGCACCAGAGACTGGGTAGCTTAGGAAAAACAGAAATTTTCTTTTCCCAGTTGTGGAGGCTGAAAAGTCCAAGAATCAAGGCAGATAGATTTGGTGTCTGAGAAAATCCACTTTCAGGTTGATCAAGGCAGATAGATTTGGTGTCTGAGAAAAACCCACTTTCAGGGACACAGACTCCTCACTGTATCTTCACTAAGTAGAAGAGACAAAGCAGCTCTCGGGGATCTCTTTCATAAGGATACTAATCCCATTCATGAGAGGTCTGACCATAATCACTTGCCAAAATGTCCCACTTCTTAATACCATCACACTAGTGATTAGGTTTCAACAAAGGAATTTGGAAGGACACAAATTTTCAGACTAAAACAGAAAGAATCCCCAGCATACATTATAAATAGTAGTTCCCACCTTTTTCCATCACTGACTGTACTATCTTAAGAATTCTGCATTAACTTACAATTTTGAAACTAACTGGGCAAAGAGGAAATAGAAAATACTTTTACTGAAAACATTGAAACAAAAGGACAACATGTACTTCCCTGCACAAAACGTCTAAAAGCAGTGCATTTTAAGTGTAGAAATTAAGCATTAGACTAGACTTTTTCTTTCTTGTCATCCCAGAATGTAAGTATCATTCATTTATTTCACAAATATTTCCAGAGTTTCTGTTCTGTTAGAGGCACTGTGTGATAGTATTGACAGTGATCTCCATAGTCTCCTTACAAGTGCTTTATTTTATATTTCAAGCTTCTCAGACCATTGCTCACTGAGACTCAGCACTAACAGAAAGAAAAACATACCTGTCTCTAACTAAGCATATGCACCCTCCTGCATAAATATGTCAACCTAAAAAGAAGGCTGGCACATAATAAGTGAAATAAAGGTGATTTATTTGAGCTGGAGCTTAGGACATGTCACCAAGTGACATAGACTCCTGGATGCCCAAAATGTGCTCATCGGCATGGCTGCTGAGAAGCCTGGCTTACATAGCAAAGAGAAGGGCAAGGAGAGAGGAAGTCGTGAGTGTTTGTCATGAGTTCATTAAATACATTGGTCCATTTAAAATGGCACAGGCAGGCCAGCTATGTGGCCTCATGGTCAGGGCACCCAGATTTCATCATTGGTCCATTTAAAATGGCACAGGCAGGCCCGCCCTGTGGCCTCGTGGTCAGGGCACCCAGATTTCATATGATGACTGACCACATGGTTCATATCCTAGACCCAGTGGCTTGAGAAACATGCTTGGTATATGAGCATATGCTGTGTGCCCAAAAGGTGGGAGGGATGGAGGAGAAGGGACTGCGGTGTGACTATTCCCCATGTGGGATGCTTTCTCCCTCTCTCAGTCTGTCTCTGAACATACCCTTTAGTAAAAAATGAATATATGCATACATACCTACCACACACAGTTGACTGGATATATTTTATTCTTTGCATCTTGAATTACAAAATGGGATGAAGAGTGGGGGGTCACATTGTATATCTATAACTTTCAGAGTATCACACTTGGTTTACTACAAACTAAAACTTCCCTTTGGGCAACAACCCTGATGGGTGTGGGGCTTAACCAAAATCTCAGGTTCATGCTTTACCCATGTCTTTGGAGCCAGTAGGTGGCATGGTGCTTAAGGTGCTGGACTCCCACATGGCCAACCGCAGTTCGAGTCCTAGACCTTGGTGGCTTAATTTCTCACTTTCCCTTTCTCTCTCTCTCTCTCTCTCTGATGTGTATACATGACCCATAGCAAATTTTAAAAAATAGTAATAATTAATAAAATTAATCATTCTTTTTTAAAAAATTAAATGCACCTTGCATTCCATAGACTGCTCTGAACTGCTTTTCTTGCTTAGGTACATGGGTTTTTCTTGTGTCCCCTAAACCAATCTCCCTTATTAACATCCAATTAAAATTTTATACATATGTATCTCTAGGAGTTATGTTGAAAGCAAATAAGTATCTATATAAATAAAGGCAAATGCACTTGAAAGAGGTGGATATTGAGCAGCTCTCTAAGAAAGTAAGGGTCCACTTATCCCCAACGATTTTTTTTTTAAAGTCTGAAAATGATCATCTTCTGCAAATGATGGCTAAACCTCAGTCTGCTCTTACGCACTGAAGCCATGCTGTTTTGATGGCGATGGCATCTTTCTCAGTCTTCAAATGCAGGGAGAACTTATGATGAGCCCGCTGCATCCTTTATTATGGGAGGCACGCTTTGTAATGGAGTCATTATCTTGCTGAGGACTGAGTGAGAGAAAGTGTTCCTTCTTTCCTGTATTAAAGTGCCTGCTCCTTGACTCAGTTATTAAAATGAGGGCGCAAATAGCTCCTTGTTCTAATTTTCCTTATCAGCCTCCACAGGGCCCATTTCAGGCTGTCTGTGAAGTGGTAGAATGCAATTGTGAGCCTGAATAAAAAGGAGAAACTGAATTAGAGCCTCTTAAGACCATTATATTGTCTTATTTAGTGACACTGTTTGCCTCACCATTACTAAGCAATGAGCTAAGTGTTCTTCCTGAGTAATAATAATAATAACCACATTTAACCAGCACTTTACACTTCGCAAAGCACTTTCACATAAGTTATCTCTTTTGAACCATGCAACAATGCTGGAGCAGATTAGGTGGGTATTATGATCATCAATTTACAAAGGAGGGAACTGAATCATGCTTAAGTTATAGCTTTAAAACTTCCAAGGCAGGGCATGAAAACTAATGAGCCAGGTTCTGGAGTGAGTTTTTCCTCTCTTCCGAGGGTGTAGCACTTGCCACAGAGAGCCTTCCAGCTCATCAGGACTCAACCACTTATCCCATTTCAGTCTGTGTAAGGCTAAAAGAAATACCTGAGTCTGGGTAACTGACAAAGCGTTATCAGTATCATTCGTTTTTTGTGGGTTTTTGTTTTTGTCTTTGTTTTTTTGTTTGTTTGTTTTTGTTTTGTTGTTTTTTTGAGAGGATTTTCCTATAGGGTGCATGCATTCGCCACAAAGACAGAGAGAGACAGAAAGACAGAAAGCAAGAAAATACCCCTCGGGGGAATGGCCATGCCGCAATCCCTTCTCCTCCATTCTCCTCTCAGGATCTTGGGCACGCACGCACACGCGTCGGCGTGAGTTTAAGCCACCAGGTCCGGGACTCGAACCACGATCAACTACATAGGAGTCCGGCGACATAGCCATTACGCTAACTGCTGGTCCCAGTATCACTGGGTTTTAGATGATCAAGGTCAAGGAGCTACATCTGGTCAGGTCCTTCTTGCTGGTAAGGACTCTACAGTGTTCTGAGGCAATGTGGGTTCACTCAAGAGTGTGTGTGTCTGTGTCTCTGTCTCATTCCTCTCCTTATAAACACACTAGGATTCAATTATGGAGGCCCCACCCCAATGATCTTAATCCTAACCCTTCCCAAAGGCCCCATCTCTCAACACCCCATCACAACAGCTCACCGAATTTTTTCTTAATTTTTTTTTTAAATGACAGCAAACAAGTGTGTTCACACACCAGACAGAAAGAGAGAGGAGCAACCTCAACAGGGTCTTGTCACACAACAATCCCCCCATCTCCAACCCTCCAGATCCTCAGGATTTGGAGCTTCTGTACATGCCCCCTAGAGTGTTTTCAGGCCAGTCCAGGGATCTGAACCTACATCTAGCCAATGGCTTCCAGTCTTATAGGGCACACATGTTACTGCAGTGCCGAAGTGGCTCAGCCTCACCAAAATTTAACATATGACTTTTGAAGGGACATATTCAAACCATGCCATTCTCCCTGCCACCTCTGTGTAGGGGCTCCAGATCCTAATTTAAATGGCTAGTCTTTGACTGGACAGAAATGTAGCATATTAGAACTTCATTGGAACAGGCATAAATGTGAATATTTGTTACTAAATCATATATTAAAAAGGATAGGTTATTCTTAATAGGTTTAGTTTTTTTAACAGCTACTTTAACTGTATACATCCATAGAACTATTTTCATTATCTGTTTAAATACTTTGTCATAGAGAGAGAGAGAAGTTCACATTTTATAGACTATTCAACAAATGAGCTTTGATGATAAATGACTCCAGCAGGCATACATGCAGGTTTGCTTCTTTCATAAATAAACATGACCTTAGAAATATTTGTATAAACCAATTTGCTGGCAAACTAAACTTCTTTTATGTAATTCCCTAATGATGCTATTTTATAATGCAAATAATCTCCATCATGGAATTCTGGACATGCTATCCAAAATATGCCACCTTGACATAATGAATATTTTAAGCTCAAGAAACTTGAGAATAGTGGGTATAGGGAGAACTCTCTAACCTTCCCCTGATGCAGGTCATAAAGCCTTCACATGTGAGGTGTTCTCTCTACCTGGGTGGGGGGGAAGGGGGTATGGGGGCAGCCTTCTCTGTAAAGATGCAGAAAACCAGAGAAGACAGGCCTTGCTAAGTTTCCCCCAATTAATTACACTAAACCCATACTCTTGTGTCCTATTGTATTCTCCACAGCTTTCCACACTTCATCAAGCCTAATTAAAAAATTCAAATTTAGTTTCTTTTTCAAGTCTTTTTCTTATGAAGACTCCCATGTCATATAAAACATATATGAAATAAATGTGAATCTTTTTACCTTCTTAATCTGTCTTTTATAAAAGGGTCCCGGCCAATGATCCTAACCTGTGTACAAAGAAAATATATGACACCCTCCCCCCCCACATTTGCTTGACTAACTTCACTGAGCTATTATTTTGAGTAAATATAAGGTTTTCTTCAGGCATAAGGTACATATATGACTTCTAGCTTTTTCCATTGTTGAGCTTAAGTCAGTCATATCATTGCTGATCCACTACAGGGGACAGAGACTCTTATAGACACTGAGAATTCAAAGACAAAAATACAAGCCCTTGTGCTCAGGTTGCTCATAAACATTAGTGGGAAAGAAACCAACTAGGAAAATGTTTTAATTTCCCATTAGGTGGTGAAGAAATGCAGGAGATACCACCCCTGAAACATACCCCTTTGGTATACTGATTACTTCAAGCCCAAGGCACTTGGAGAACAGCGAGTGCTGGGAGGGTCTTTCTCTGAGCTCCCTTATCTGCCTAAAGACAGAGCTTCCAGAAGGTACCAAATTTCATCAACCAGGAAAGGTTAACTCTTACCACAGAGGAGAAAGACTAGAAATCAGCACACAGCCAGAGAGACTTTGTTGCGAGTTAGCATCTACTTGTCTAAGGATCCATTATTCTCTCCCCAAAATTACTCTTTCCTAAGCCACCCTCACTCCTCTCTCCCATATAAAGAGGGTAATATAAGTGTCTAAACTTCATTAGGTTTGAGGTGTCCACTTTTTTTCTTTTATTAATTAGAGAGAGAGAGAGAAGAGAGAGAGAAAGAGGAAGACAGATAGTGAGACAGGTTTCTTACTTTAAAGAGGTTTTTGCTATAGGGTGCGGGCACTCACCTGAGAGAGAGACAATGAGAGAGAAAGTGAGAAACCACCCCCCAGGGGGGATGGACACACTGCATTCTCCTCCCAGGATCTTGGGCAAACGTGCATATGTGTCCAGCATGAGTTTCAAGTCACAGGGTTCAGGACTTGAACCGTAGTCAGCCATGTGGGAGGCCAGTGACCTACACCCTATGCCATCTGCTGACCCTACAGACAGGTTTGTTTTTTGTTTTGTTTTGGTTTGGGTTTTTTGAGAGATTTTTGCTATCAGGTGCGTGTGCTCACCAGAAAGACAGAGACAGAGAGACAGAAAGCGAGAAATCACCCCCCAGGAGGGATGGCCATGCTGCAATCCCTTCTCCTCCATTCTTCTCTTGGGATCTTGGGCACGCACACACACACACCCAGCGTGAGTTTAAGTCACTGGATCTGGGACTCGAACCGTAGTCAGCTATACGGGAGTTTAGCGACAGCGATTACGCTAACTGCTGGTCCCCAGACAGGTATTTTTGACAGGATCTTGCCATACCACAATCCAGCTGCTACAGCTAGGATGACTAGAGATGTGCTGTGGCACCCGACATGCTTTAGACTGGGCAGGAACCAAACCCAGGGCCTTTTGGCTCCAGCCTCATATGGCAGTACCCTGCCACCTGCACCATCATGGCTCGGCCAAGTATTCACTTTCTGATGCCTTTATGAATGTAACAAAGGTGTATACCTATTCTCTTATTAAAAATCTACCTTTGTCAGTTACTTCTGTAGACTCAGTTATTGATTCCTCAGAGGCTCAAGGGGAAATCAATTGCCCCCTACAATGGTTTGCAAATCTCTAGAGGTTTGTAAAAACATTTGTGTCATTTTCCAAAATGGATTGCACCATTACCAAAAATAGCATCTGCTCTGAGCTTGGGACCACTGGAAAGTAGAGCCTTGCAAGGATTAAGGTGTTAATGCTTTGGTGAGGAGTCCAAAGGCCAAAGCAGAGGGAAACAAAGAAAGGGAAGAAAAGCAATGAAAGATGAGATTAAGTGCAGCAACACACCACTATGCGGCTCCCACTTCAGTGAGCCAGCAGTTAGTGAGCAGTAGTGTTTACTCTCTAGGGAACCTCTCTGGAAAGGATATGAGCAACAAGGAGAGGCAGCTTAAGTTCTCAAAATTGATTTTTATTTGTTTTTGGTCAAGGTTTACCATATGAGGAGGTAGATCATGCAAATTGGCCCTTCTTCTACACTTAAGAAGCCAGTTATCACTCCTGGGGGATGATGTTTTACTCAAGTTCAATCATGGAAGGAATACCTGGCTAGAGTAAGACACTAATCAAGAGAAAGAAAGAGAGAGAAGGAAAGAAGAAAAAAAGGACGGAGAGAGACAGACAGACAGAAGGAGAGAAAGAAAGAACAGAAAGAAGAGAAAAAGAAAGAAAAGGAAGGAAAGAAAGAGAGAGAGAGAAATGAAAGAAAAGAAAAAAGAAAAGAAATGAAAAGAGGAGGGAGGGAGGGAGAGAGAGAGAAGGAAAGAAAGAAAGAAGGAAGGAAGGAAGGAAGAAAGAAAGAGAGAGAAGGAAGGAAGGAAAGAGAAAAAGAAAAAGAAAAAAGAGAAAAGGAAAACAGAGGGAAGGAAGAAAGACCAATATAGGCCATGGAGGGACTTTGAGATAGTGCACGATCTTTGATCTCAATACACCATCCCTTCTATTTCTATGTTTTAGACTCAGTAGGTAGGATAAGTACATGATTTCCCCTCCAGAGTACTCTGAATGGAGATTACAGACAAGACTGCTTTTACATACAGTCTTACTTTTCTCCTTCAAAACACTTTCCAGTTTACAGTCGTTGGTGTTATTTGATTTATATTCATAGCTCCTACTTGAGAGTTTTGATAACAAGGTCGTCTCCATTGTATCTCTAGTAACTGGTCTTTAGTAGGCACTTAGCTCAGCAGATACTTGTTGAATGAATAAAGGAATGGGTGAGTGTGGTCAAGTCTCAGCCACTCAGCTGCTACTCTGCTAATGTCTCAGCTGGCTTCTCTGGTGGTGCTGATTTTTACAGATTCAAAATATTTTTATTCTTTTTCATATTTTTTTCTCAATGGGCTATAAACAAAACTATTTTACTATTTTTTCCCCCCTTCTCTGTTCTTTAACTCCCCTGCCTTTCTTCTAATTATAGCTCCAGGGTTGTTTAGAAAAGAAAAGGGGATTAGAGAAAATGCAGGGTTTTTATGTGAGCGTGCTGTTGTCTAAGACATGGATACCCTTGGTTAGCAGATGTCCAAATATCCCCTCTCTTGTAAAGTGCATGAGTGCATCGAAGGGTGGGTAGGGAGAAGGAAAGTTCTCCACAGGCCCCTATCTGGAGTGTTACATCATGTAGGAGGTCTACTCCAGCTCAGCTTCTCCCAACATCCCCTTGGCTCCCACCTCTGGTAGACCACCCTTCAAGCTCTTGCTTCTGCAGTCTCCTCATCTGGCAGCCAGCCATTTCAAGGCAAAGGGAGCAAAACATCAGCAACATGACCCAGGCAAGCTACTTCCTGAAGTGTCTATTTATCAAGGAGGATTTTCCATTATGGCAGTGAGAAGGGGTCAGTGAGTCCTCTCCACAAAATGAGAAAGTACAGGGACTAGCAGATGGCAAATGGCTATGTCACTGGACTCCCATGTAGTCGATCTTGGCTTGAGTCCCGGACCCGGTGGCTTAAACTCACGCTGGGCATGAGTGCATGCGTGCCCAAGATCCCGAGAGGAGAGTGGAGGAGAAGGGGTTGTGGCATGGCCATCCCCCCAGGGAGTGATTTCTCACTTTCTGTCTCTCTGTCTCTGTCTTTCTGGCGAGCACGTGCGGCCTATAACAAAAACCTCTCCAAAGGGGGAAAAAAAAAAAAAAGGAAAAGAAAAAGAACAAAACTGGAAAAATTATCAAAAGCAACCTTTAGGCACTAGATGCAAGCTATCAATCTTTCCTAATCCTCCCCTCCTTCTGATTTTCTGACCTTTGCTTTTTGCACTCAAATCACTACCAAGTGAATAGGAATAAAGCCATAAAGAGAATGGAGGAGAAGGAATTGTGGCAAGGCCAACTACTCTGGAGAATACTTTCTCATTTTTTTCTCCCTTTCCTTCTCTTTCTCTCTCTTCCCCTCTGTCTCTCTCTCTCTCGCTTGTGAGCACATGAGCATTATATCAAATTTTAAAGAGAAAAAAGAAAACTAAAGCTAATCCAATTCCTGTTATGATATTATCATATTTAATGAATTATATAATGGTTGAACCCATCCAGGAGACACATTGGCAATTTACCAGATCCTTCAAAGCCCTACCAATAAGAAGAGAAAATAATGAAACTTTTGAGCACTAGTTAAAATCTGTGAGGGAGATATTCTAAATGGGAAAAGGAACAATTCTTTTAGTTCTTAAGTCTATTATTTATCTAAGTTGCTACCTCCTCTCCCTCCTAAAAGCACTAAAATCCATATCTATACTTAGGTTAAAGAGATTTAACTAACTTCGTAGCATTTTTGTGATCCATTTTTCAATAATTGGAGAACTCCTAATGGACCATAAAACCAAGAATGGAAATTATCTGCACCAAATGATTTGGTAGTGTTTGAAACACTTACATTCTCAAGAGGTAGTCCCAAAACAAGACCAAATACCCAAGTCTTCCCTCCAGAGCTTTGGTTCTAATCCTTAAGTTATTTTGATCCACTTCTATTGGAGCTTCTTGTGATAACTGTGCTATAATTTCTAGAGGTACTATAAATTGGATGGTATTTTTTTTTCTTTCATAAAGTTAAACTCTTGACAATCAGAAATTGGTTTTGAGACTTTTAAAGATTCAGAGCACCACCTACTGGTACAATGTGTAAACTCCTGCAACTTACCTTGATTATAGCTGATACTCTATAGTCACATTTCTGTCACCAAAAATCGAAACAAAACCAGCTTAATTTCTGAGTAAAATTAATTAACATACATTCAAATGTGTGTATTTCTTTATATAATTAAAAAATTTTTAAGGAAACAAATTACAGAACTTAGTGTTAGAAACCTGGTTTGGTCCTGCCAACTTCTAGTTATGGGACCATTAACAAGTTTTTTTAATTTTTAATTATTTTTGTATTTGTCTGAGGGCACCTGAACTTGCCAGGGAAAAAGAGAGAGAAAGTGAGAAAGCACCGTCCCCCCAGGGAATGGTCATGCTGAAATCCCTCCCCCTCCATTTCTCCTTTCAGGATTTTGGGTGTGCATGCACATATGCTTATCGTGTTTTTAAAGCCACTCGTTCCAGAATCAAACTGCTCAGTCAGCTAAGGTGACTGTGATCCAGACATCTTAAGCACACACCACTAGCTGGCCCAAGAAGCAAGTTTTTAACTCATGGAGCCTCAGGTTGCTAATCTAGAACACTTGGATTAGAAAAATAAAACTGGACCCAGGTGCTAAAGTACCATGTGATACTGGAGCCGTGTCGGAGGCTGGGGTTTGGATCTGAACTGGCCTGGTTTCCACAGGTGTACCTGCGAGCCCAGTTAGCTAAAAGACTGAGGGGAGGATCACAGTGAGGTAAGATCTTGTTTAGGAGTCCATGTCTCTTTCTCGTTCTCTAAAACAAATAAATAAATAAATAAATCTGTTTTTGATGAAGTAAGATGCTATAATATGCTGGGGAAGGGCAGAAAGCTCTGAGGATGATGGGTTTCAGGGCATGCTACCCCAAATATGACACGCAGCATTTACGTAAATAGCAAAAGTAGGAAGGTCACTCTGACATCGCCCTCTCCCCTTCTCTCCTAGAATAGGCTGACCTAGACACTAAATCCCAACTGACCTTTCCTTTTAGTGTGGGTCTTAAAACCCTAATATGTCTTATACTCAGAGGAAAGGAATATCACACAGGAAAACAGAAAAGAACCTGAAAATTATTAGATCAACTGCTTTATTCTCCAATCATACTTCTTTTTTTTTTTTTTTTTTTTTTTGGAGAGATTTTCACTGTAGGGCGCGTGCGCTCGCCAGACAGACAGAGAGAGACATAGAGACAGAAAGCGAGAAATCACCCCCCAGGGGGGATGGTCACGCCGCAATCCCTTCTCCTCCATTCTCCTCTCGGGATCTTGGGCACGCACGCACACGCGCCCGGCGTGAGTTTTAAGCCACCGGGTCCGGGACATGAACCGCGGTCGACTACGTGGGAGTCCAGCAACATAGCCATTACGCTAACTGCTGGTTCCCTCCAATCATACTTCTTCATGACTATCCACAAAAATACAGTTTTCCCTGTTTCTATGAGTCTTAATTTCTAAAGATTCTTATGTCACATCAAACTAATATCAAATAAATTTGTATGCTATTCTTTTGTTAATCTTTGTCTGTTTCTGAGAGATTTTTGTTATAGTGTATATGTGCTCACTGAAGAGACAGAGACAGAAAGTAAGACATCACCCACCCCCACCACCCAGGGGGGATGACCATGATGCAATCCCTTCTGCTCCATTCTTCTCTCAGGATTTTGGATGCACACATGCCTGGCATGAATTTTAAACCACCAGATCCTGGGCTTGAACCACAGTTGACTACATGAGAGTCCAACAACGTAACCATTACATCATCTGCTGGACTTGATCTGTCTTTTTTATAGGGGTCTCAGCCATGAACCTTGTGATGGGAGAGAAATTCTTCTACAAGAGTTGAGAAGTAAAAACAAGAGTGAGGAATTTACTTATCTTTTTTTTTTTTTTTTTTGAGAGATTTTCGCTAT
>NW_006203745.1:1067874-1068205 GCF_000334495.1 Tupaia belangeri chinensis | reverse complement strand
ACATAGAGACAGAAAGCGAGAAATCACTCCCCAGGGGGGATGGTCACGCCGCAATCCCTTCTCCTCCATTCTCCTCTCGGGATCTTGGGCACGCACGCACATGCGCCCTGCGTGAGTTTTAAGTCACCGGGTCCAGGACGTGAACCGCAAAGTCAACTACGTGGGACTCCAGCGACATAGCCATTACGCTAACTGCTGGTTCCCGAATTTACTTATCTTGATTTAAGTCCAGTTGAATGAGTTTTGCAGTTTCGTGGAAAAGATAAGAAAATAAGGAACCGGTGAGAGAATTAAAAAAAAAAAAAAAAAAAAAAAAAAAAAAACAAATGAA
>NW_006203745.1:1057810-1067655 GCF_000334495.1 Tupaia belangeri chinensis | reverse complement strand
AAAGGTCTCTCTCAAAAAAAAAAAAAAAAAAAGACATTATACAAGAAACACAGGCTGGCGTGAGAAAAAATAAAACCTAGACAGAAAAGAAATGAAAGGGGAAGAGACTAGAGATCATAATGAAGTGAGAAAGCAGGTAAACTGTAAATAAAGAAGTGAGAGATCCAGAAGGATGGGAGGTAATGGTTGGAGGGTCATCAGAGCATTCCAGATGACAGTGGTGTCACAAGTGTACACAGAGGGGAATGTCATGGGTGGAGGGACATGAGGCTGGGTGTTGACTAAGTTCTCCAATGGACACGGAATGGTCAGTGGTGGCAAAGAGAGTAGATCATTAATAGGAGTCAAAATTCTTAATGACTATGAGAGAAAGAGACCAATACATAAGATAACAATAAGAAAGAAGGAAAAAGGATGGCAAGTGGCATCAGTCCCAAAACAGTGGAAATTTTTGCTCAAGGATGGCAGTTTCCTCATTCAATCCATCTTCTTATCTATCAGTGCGTGTGTGTGTGTGTGTGTAGTATGTGTATTTCTCAATCCGTCGTATATCTAGATATCTAGATAGATAGATAGATAGATAGATAGATAGATAGATAGATAGATAGATAGATATAGTTCCAAAAATCTTTATATAGTTTTCAGCTTTAATAATTTCAAAAGCGTAAATATTACCAACAGACACACACAGTCACACATACACATGCAGAGACCAATTTAAAAGCTTCGAGCTTGGGAAAGCTTCCAAGTTTGTTCCTAGAGGCACGCAAAACAGCTGGTCACCTATTAAGATGTAGCACCATTTTGGTTTCAAAAAAATAAAGTCATACTCCTGAGAAAATTTGCTAAATGGTCCAGGTAATAGCTTAGATTCCCTGGCTTTTAATGTGCTTTCACTCTTTTGTAAAAAGATGTCCACTACATTAAAAACATATTTTAATAAAACTGTAGTCAATGTTATTTGACACAGTTCAGGACACACCCTCATAAAATATGGCCCCTTGGCATATTGAGTGTTTTAACCGCACAGAATTTGAGAAATGGCAGATGCAAGAACAACTCTCTGACCTCCCTCTGAAGCAGATCTAAGATCCTCATGTGAAAGGTGCCCTCCCCAAACCAACAAGAAAGAAACATCCTTATCTTCAAAGACTGAGGGACAGTGGAGAGAAATCTGAGCCAACAGGCCTTGCCAAGATTCCCCCAATTACTACTCAGCTCATACCCTCTTTGTCCTGTTATATTTCTCATGACTTTCCACTCTTTACTTTTATAAGGTTTGCCTAGTACAAAAACACTCAGGTTTAACCATTCCTTTGGGTCTTTATTTCCTCATGAAGGTGTTCATCTCATATAAAACTTACATTAAATAAACTGTGCTTCCTCCTGTTAATCTCTTGTTTCAGAAACACAGCTAAGAACCTAGAAAGACTGAAAGAAAAGAACATTTTTTTTCTCTTCTCTATATGGGAATATTATACATTATTATATATTATGTCAGTATATTATTTATTCTAAATTATAGAATGTATGAAGTTTCTTTTCTTTTTTAAGGGAGAACTTTTTGCTATAGGGCACATGGACTTGCTGGAGAGACAGAGAGAAAGAGAGAAATTACCACCACCCCCCGCCCCAGGTGAGATGGCCCCAGTGCAATCCCTTCTCCTCCATTCTCCTCTCAGGATTTTACATGCATACACAAATGCCCAGCATGAATTTTAAGTTTCTGGATCTGGGACTTGAACCTCAGTCTACGTGGCAGTTGAGCAATGTAACTATTATGCCATCTGCTGATCCTGAAGTTTAGTTTCTTATAAAAGCACAAAAACTAGGGCTGTTTTTTAGCATGTGTTTAGGGGTGGTAGAGTATAACAGCTAAAAGCGAGGACTCTGAACTCAGGCTACTTGGGCTAAAAATGTGGTCCTTCTATTGATTATGTAGGTAAGCCATGTGCTTCTATTGTTTGTTTAAGTTTTTTGTTGTTGTTGCTGTTTGCTAGAGGGCACATGTGCTCCCCAGAGAGATGGAGAGAGGGAAAATGAAAAATCACCCCCGGGAAGATGTCACACCACAATCCCTTCTCCTCCAGTCTCCTGTCAGAATTTTAGGTACACACATGTAACTGGTGTGTTTTTCAAGCCACTGGATCTGGAACTCAAACTTCACAGTTGACCATGTGGGATCCAGTCACCTTAACCACCAAACCACCTAGCTGGTCCTAATTTTATTAATGATAAGGAGCTTGTGCACAAGAGAGAAGAGAGAGGGAGAGAGAGCGCAAAGAAAGCTCTTTACAGGGTCTCATTGTGCTGTGATACCCTTTCCCCATCTCCCAGTTCCTCAGGATCCTGGGCATGTGGATTCCTGCCTGGTATGTTTTCAGACCTACCCTGGGATTCAAACCTGCAGCCTGCTCTGTGCCTTCCAGCTTTGCAGTTCAGTTCACTACCAACTATGCCATCAGTGTGGGCCTAGCCAGGTAATCTTTAGTTAGTTAACCACTTTGAACCTCAGTTTCTTCTACTTCAAAATGGGGGTGGTGATACCACTACTCACCTCACAGGATTATGGGAAGGACTTAAAGAGATAGCTCCTGGAAGGCCACAGCAGGGCATCAGAAGGCTTCCTTTTATTCTGTAAATTAGCTCAACTGTCTGTCATCTCTCCTCTTCCTTTCCTCCTTCATATGAATACATAAGCTAGACTACCTCCCCAATAATTGAAAATGGGGAGCTAAGCCTGTCTTTCCTGTGAATCAACTTTTTCTAAATTCACTCTAGAAAAGAATGATTTCAGTTTCCTAATCTCCTCTCCCTGTATAAGAATTTGGGACCCAAATGTAAGACAATTCATTTAAATTCCAGGGAAGTCTTAGCATACATAATATCTGTCTACTCACTGTAATAGACTTTAATTCTAAGAGTCTAGTACTTAAACCAAAAGAAATGTAGTACTTTTGGGTAGTAGTTTTTGGTTTAAGTACAGAAAAGGTTTATTCTCGACAAGCCAAATTCTCTTCCCTTGCTATTCACTGGACACAAATGAAATGAAGATTATTAAAAGATTAAAATATTTTGGAAAATCACAACTATTATACCTTGCTTTAGCTAATTAACCCTTCCATCAAATTAATGACAGGGTTAATTAGCTCAAAGAGGATACATCTTTTAATTTGGGAAAGAAAAACTTCCTGGAGATTAGAGTTACTCTTTTGCCATCTTGTGGTTTCATTCCCACACTGCAATGTTAAGTAGATTTTCTCTAGAAAAGCTGGGTAGATATATTATATATATGTAATTTTAGTATCTCTTGGCATGTGTTTAAAGCCACCACTTAAAAGCACCAGATGACTGCATTTTGTCCTTTTTTTTTTTTTTTCAAAATACCAGACACTCAAATGTTCAGTTTTGATATCCCTCTAAAAAGGGAGAATGTTTTCACATACATTTGGTGACAAATGAGACAAGATGCTGTGAGGAACAGCTGAGTTTACAGAGTAAGGCAGAAATTTGCACAATTCTGTGAGTTTCTCACATATAAGCTACATTCTCTGCCAGTGTAACAGTCATAGTTTTTATCAGGAAAACTAATAATACCCTTAGAGGATTCAATCAACACTATTTAGACCATTTACCTTGAAGACAAAATGTTGTTGTTTTTAACTTTTCATTCATGTTAGGATAGCCATTTTCTTCTTCCTTACTTCATTCAAACTGATGCAGAGAGAGCCTGAAAACTCCCATTGGCAGAGTTCTCTACGTTGGCTAAGCAGACACAGCCTTAGGGTATCCATGCTATAGGCAAGAGAAACTTGAAGTTTTCTAATTCCTCATCTACTTTTATTTCCACTACAGGCTTAAACATGATGCCATTTATATAGCACATATAAAACAAAGATCCTCCTATGTTTCCATGGTTCCAAATAAAAGGACCAGCAGAGACAGCCTTTTTTTTTTTTGGAGAGGTTTTTTGTTTTTGTTTTTGTTTTATTTTGCTATAGGGCACGTGTGCTCACCAGAAAGATAGAGAGACAGAAAGCAAGAAATCATCCCTCAGGGAGGATGACCACGCAGCAATCCCTTCTCCTCCATTCTCCTCTCAGGATCTTGGGCATGCACGCACATGCTCCTGGTGTTAGTTTAAGTCACCAGGTCTGAGACTCAAACCACTACATGGGAATCCAGCAATATAGCCATTACGCCAACTGCTGGTCCCGAGATAGCCTTTCATGTCAGACCATAGTTAAGTAAGTCTATAATTTTCTAACTAAAATTATAACTGGATATTGGGCTACAGAAACATCCATCCTTAAATAATGGCTGCTTTGTCCCAGATACAGTGTTATAAGTATATTCATTAGAAAAGACTTCCTATTCTGTATCACTTGTCTATTATAACAAATAGTTAGCTGAGTGTTCTCTACATAAGAAACCATCCCAAAAATTAGTACTTAAAGCAAATAACAGGGTAATTTGGGCTGGGCTCAGCCAGGTGATTCTTCTGGTCTTTGGTGGGCTCATATTTACCTTTTTAGCATTTGCTAGGCTAGCCAGAAGGTGGCTGAACTCCTAGTAGTCTGAGCTGGGACAACTTGTCTCTGCAATACATGGTCTTTCATCCACCAGCACGCAGGCCCAGGCTTGTTTTCATGACACCTGACCATGCTTCCAAGATTTATTAAAAGCCTAAAGCTGGAACTGGTCTGAGAAGCATCAAGTGTCCTTGGCTCATATGTGGCACATTGTCACTTCTGTTGCATCCCCTTGGCAAAAATGAGGCATGAGGCCAGAAGGATCAAATTACAAAGGACAAGGGAGAATGAAGGATTGTGTCACTTTTTGCAATCTGCCATTTTTACATTCAACAAATGTAATTATATCACACTTATTTGAATACTTTCAAATTTGTTCCCATTCATCTTAGGATAGTGGTATAATACCAGAGACCATCCCCCTCAGTGTTACCAAGAAGTTAATAATGTTTCCATGGAAACTATTTTTTAATAGAGATTTTTGCTATAGGGCATATGTACTCGCTAGAGAAACAGAGACAGAAAGCAAGAAATCATCGTCCCGGGATATGGCCATGCTGCAATCTTTCCTCCATTCTCCTCTTGGGATTTTAGGCATGCACACACACGCACCTAGTGGGAATTTTAAGTCACCAGGTCCAAGATTCGAACCGTGGTTGACTACGTAGGAGTCCAGTGATGTAACCATTATGCCATCTGCTGGTCCTCCTCCATAGGAACATATTTAAGTCCTTATTACACATCTTCTACACAATACAAATCCTGTTTTAACCTGGTCACATTGTACGTTAACCCCATAGGATGTAACTGGGAATGGATAATAACTACATGTGACACAGGAAAATAAAACATGTTTAGTGAAAAATGTAGAGAAATAGTAATCAGATAAAACAGTTGTATTTTAGTTGAACCAATGATTCCCTGTGATGATGTCTTCAAAATTAAACCTAAGGACAATGTCATCTATGTAGAATTTACAAGTTCTACTCAATCAAAATGGAACTAATGAAGATAGGAGAGAGATGATGATTAAAAGGAAAAAGGCACATTATTTTCCTGAAATAGTCTCATTAAGAGTTAGCCCTTGAGGCCAGCAGGTGTTGCAGTCGTTGCATCGCTGGACTCCCTCATGGCTGTCGATGGTTTGTGTCCCAGACCCAGTGACTTGACACTCAGGCTAGGTCCATGTGCATGTCTGCCCAAAATCCCAGGAGGAAAATGGAGAGGGGATTACCGCATGGCCATTCCCCTGGGGTTGATAGTGGTTATTTCTCACTTTCTCACTCACTGTCTGTTTCTCCCTTTCTGGTGAGTATATGTACCCTAAGACAAAAATCTCTCAAAAATAATAAATAGGGTTAGCCCAGGAGATTTGAAGGAACACTCACTTAAGAAACAGGAAACCTTGGTGGCTGGCCTCATAATGCGGTGGTTAAGCACTGCACACTGGGAGCTGAATCCCTCATGGGTGACTGTGATTTGAGTTCCGGCCCTTGCAGCTTTAAAAACATGTTGGGGGACCAGCAGTTGGTATAACGGCTATGTCACTGAACTCCCATGTAGTCGACCACGGTTTGAGTCCCAGACCCAGTGGCTTAAACTCATACCAGGCGCCTGTGTATGCATGCCCAAGATCCCGAGAGGAGAATGGAGGAGAAGGGGTTGTGGTGTGGCCATCCCCCCTGGGGGGTGATTTCTCCCTTTCTGTCTCTATGTCTCTCTCTCTGTCTTTCTGGCGAGCACACGCTCCCTATAGCAATAAAAAAAACCTCTCAAACAAACAGAAAAATATGTTGGGCACATATAAGTGTATGCACACCCAAAATCTCAAAAAGATGGAGAAGTGGGGGAAAAAGAATTGCCATGTGACCATGTCCTATTGAGAGGTATTTGCTCTTTCTGTGTCCTGAGTGAACATGTCCTCTGGAAATTAAAGAGAGGGAGAGAGAGAAATAGAAAATCTAGGTTCTATGACTTACCTTATTTGTTGGTGATTTTGAGAAAAAATTTGCTCTCCATAGGCCAGCAGTTGCTTACTTCCATAAAATAAAGCAATAAACTAGGTGACCTAGAAAAATCCTTATTGGCTCTTAAAAAAAAAAAAAAAGGTGACTACAGAGATTCTGAATTCACCCTATAATCACTATGCTTCACTCTCATTCTTACTCATCTTCCCACTCGCTCTACTTCCCACCCATCCTGTGAAAACAATTCCCAAAATATGTATGTCAAATGGCTTTAATCCAGTTGGGCTAAGAGTACTTGCAATGTAAATGAGAGAATTCAATATGCTAACATTTGCAGTGAGTGACAGCTTGTTTGACAATCAGATTACATGACAGACGAGACAAGACAAGGCTGCCAACAGTGACCTGAATATGTGACTGGAAGGGGGAGGGTGAGAAGAATGACAGTGACACAAAGGAAATAAAGGCTCCCCCACCCCCAGAAAACAGATGATCCAACAGAGTGAATATTAAACTGTTCTGGAAAAGGTAGATAAGATTTCTAGATACACTGTATGAATATCCACAGGGACTGGCAATTAGGAAAGGTTTGGAGAGAATTCTAGGAATGGAGCTCCTGGGAAGACCAATACTCAGTTTAACTCAACAGGTTCAACTAATGTATATTGAGAGCCTATTTCATGCCGAGCACTTTATGTCTTTGCAGTAAAAGAAATTTTAAAAATATATTTGGTCATTGGAAAAGTCATGGCACATTTTTGCACAGAAAAACACAGAAAAAAATACTTCATGAATTTTCCAATGACCCCAATATATCCTTCTTATGGAACATTTTAGAAAGGAAAAAACAGACAATAAACCATACAGAAAATAAATTATGTATGGATTAGAAAGTGTTTAGTGTTATGGAATAAATAAAGCAAAGAGGCTTTCTAGGTATTATCAGAGAGGTTGGTAATTTTAAAAGGTCATTCAGGGAAGACTTCAAGGAGAAGGTGGCTCTTACAGTTTGGTTAAACTTAAACCTTATTTCAGAATTTGATCCTAGAAGGAAGTTACTGGATGTCCCCTAAAAGCTCATGTGTTGAGCTCTTGGTTGTGTTTGTGAAAATTTTCAAAATTTCTTCATGGTATCCCAGGTGGGTCTTTGGTGTAATAGCCTTATTAGGGTGCAATCTCTCTGACTGAGTACAAGTGGGTTTATATGAAGTGAAAAACAGACCAGAACAGAGGCAGAAACTTATGGATAGCCACTCTGCTCAAGATCCTGTCTTCTGTCACATTTTAGTCTCACCAGAAATAGACACTTAGACCTCTGACTTCCAAACCATAAGCTGAAAAAACCTCTATTTCTTTATAATTACCCAATCTCGGGTTTCTGCTAGCAGCACAATAATGAACTTAGAGAGTAATGTTTATGCAAAGATTAGAAAAAGGTGAATGCAAAGGTTCTGTACTACTTGCGTGAATCCAGGGAACTGAACACTCACACAAGGAGTCAAGCAAAGCCGATTAATTACTCACAAAGACAGCAAGACTAAACAGAAGCCTAAAATACATGGTGAGCCAGCCTCCAAGGCTCTGGAAAGCTGCTCAAGGGCAGACAAAATCTCCCCCGCATGTGCCCCATGTCGCACCATGGCTGAGGAATCCTGAAAGCACTCTGCCTTGGGTTCCATGCCTTGGACCACACTTAGATCACTGAGTTCAAGTATTTCAAGACAGCCTCTTCTATAAAAAATAAGGACATAACCTGAGCTATCAAAAAAAAAACAAAACAGTAGGAAAAAGAGGTCTCAATTCACAGTAACGTATTCACTTCTGCATTAAAAACAAAGCCCTCTTCTAGTTTTTAGCTCAGTCTCTGGTTCTCCCAGGTGTTGGGGTATTTCCCCTCAGTGTACAGAAGGCAGCTTATGTGACATGAGAGGCATCTCTTCCCCATATTGATCTGCAAAGGTGTCCCACCCACTTGGTCTTGCTACTGAGCATGACTCCTTTCAGCCTGTCTCAGCAGAAGTGTCCGAGTGCTGGCCATTCCATCAGCACTATCAAGATGTGTGGTGTCCCGGGATCAGCAGTTAGCATAATGGCTATGTTGCTGGACTCCCATGTAGTCGACCACAGTTCAAGTCCCAAACCCAGTGGCTTTAGCTCACACCAGGAACGTGTAGGTGCGTGCCCAAGATCCCGAGAGGAGAATGGAGAAGGGATTGCGGCATGGCCATCCCACCTGGGGGGTGATTTCTCGCTTTCTGTCTCTCTCTTTTTTTCTGGCCAGTGCACCCGCCCTATAGCAATAAATAAATAAATAAACCAAACCTCTAAAAAAAAAAAAAAAAAAAGATGTGTGGTGTCCCCACCACTGATAGCTCAGCTTGGTTGTGGCTCTCTGATAGTGCTAGTTGTGACTTTCCAATGTCATCCTGCTGACTCTCAACTTTGGTCTATCTACGGCATGCAAGTTAGCCCCACACTTTCAACTATACATAACTCAAAGGGGCAAGGCAAACACGTGTGTCTTCTTCATGCCACTCACAGGCTTCTCTCCCCCCGCCCCTGCCAGGTTCCTATGCCAGCTGAGAAGGGCACAAACTTCTGCCTTTGTGATAAATGTGCTGACAGAGCCTGCATCCTCTCTACTCAATAGCCTGATCTTAGAATCCCTTCGCACTCTTAAAAATTTGAGGACTCCAGGCCACCAGAATTAACCCTTCAAAGAGGGCTATGGTGTGTCCCGCCACCACCCCTTACCTGGATCTTGCAGGAGGTAGGTGTACATTGTCCTGTGGCCATGGGACACGTCACGTAAAAAGGATGTTCCTGTGAGGAAACCAGTAGGACGCTCCATCTAAGCCTGCTGCCAAGACCAAGGCTGAGACGGCTATGCCCGCAGCCTCTGAAAAAACCCAGGAGGCCGCTACTGATTTCTCCAAAGTGATGACTGAGTTTAACAAGGACCAGCTGGAGGAGTTCAAGAAGGCCTTTGAGCTGTTCAACCGAGTAGGAGATGGCAAGATCCTTTACAGCTAGTGTGGGGACGTGATGAGGGCCCTGGGCCAGAACCCCATCAACACTGAGGTGCTCAAGATCCTGGGGAGCCCCAAGAGCGACGAGCTGAAGACCCAGTGTGGAAGTCGAGACTTTCCTGCCCATGCTCCAGGCAGTGACCAAGAACCAGGACCAAGCTACATAGGAGGGACTTTGGGTGTTTGAAAAGGAGGGGAATGGGAACCAGCAGACGGAGTAATAGTTACATCACTGGACTCCCATATAGTTGACCGAGTTTGAGTCCTGGACCCAGTGGCTTGAAACTCACTCTGGGCATGTGTGCATGCATGCCCAA
>NW_006203745.1:1050846-1057779 GCF_000334495.1 Tupaia belangeri chinensis | reverse complement strand
TAAAGGCAAGGGGTGGGCCTCCCCTTGGGGGTGGGGGGGTGATTTCTCACCTTCCATCTCTCTGTTTCTCCTGTGAGTGCATGTGCCTTATAGCAAAAAATGGCTCTCTAAAAAAAAGAAAGAAGAAAGAAAAAGAAAAGGAGGGGAACGGCAAAGACATGGGAGCCGAGCTCAGGCATTTCTTTACCACCCTGGGAGAGAAGATAACCAAGGAGGAGATGGAGATATTTCTGGCAGTCATGAGGACAGCAATGGTTGCATCAACTATGAGGCTTTCCTGAACCACATCCTAAACATCTGAGTGTCACATATCCATCCAGTGAGCTAAACCCCAACCCCAACCAGCAGAAGCATGTTCCTGCCACTAGGAGGCCACCTATTGTTTCAAAATAAAGACATGGTTTCTAAAAAAATAAATAGAGGTCCCCAGAGAACTTTTGTGAGGGGTTTTCCTGATTAATATTTAATATGTTCAAAATTAAAACTAAGACAATTTAAAAATATTTATTTCCAAATTAATTTTAAAATAATAATAAAAGCTCATTTCATGTTAATATAACATACATAACTTCTTTTAAGAGGTTTCTGCCATAGGGTGTGTGTGCTCACTGAATAGAGAGAGACAGAGACAGTGAGAGGGTAAATGAGAAATGACCCCCTCGGAGGGATGGCCATGCCACAAGTGCTTCTCCATGCTCCCTCCCAGGATCTTGGGCACATACACATAACACACCTATTGTGAGTTTCAAACCACCAGGTCTGGGACTCGAACCATGGTCAGCCGTATGGGAATTCAGTGACGTAACTATCATGCCATCTGCTGGCCCCACATAAATAACGTTTTTAGGGAAAATAACTAAATTTTTCAAAACAAACAAACAAAAAAAATGGGGCTGGCAGGTGACATGGTGATTAAGGGTACTGGACTCCTACATAGCTGACTGCAGTTTGAGTCCCGGACCTGACAGCTTGCTTTTTCACTTTCTTCCTCTCTCTCTCTCTCTCTGTCGCTCTTGCTCTTGCTCTGTCCTTCACTGGTCAAATTAAAATAAGTAAACAAATAAATAAATAAAAGTTAAATAAAATAATTCTTCAAGAAAATTGGTGAAAAGTGTCACACTGTCTTACATTTTTGCAAATCTCTTTAGTATCTGGCTTAATAGAAGACGAATTTTCGTTATCTACTGTTTTCAATGTGGTAGGAAAAGTTGTGACATATTCTTCTATGCAAAAATACACCAGGAAAGTCATGAATGAAAAAAATATGTCACAACTTTCCCAATGACCTAACTTACATATGTTGTTTTAGCTGAAGTATATCAATGAAATCTAGTCATACAGACATGCAGTTGGGAAAGATGGGTATTATGAAGTAACTTCAAAAGTTTGTGTTTTAAAAATGAAAAAATATTTTTGAAATTCATGTATTGTGTTCATAATACATATTTCCATGAACTATTTTTCTTAATTGCCAGAGGGCAACTTTTTAATTGCGAGAGGATATATGCATCGCCAGAGAGACAGAGAGAAAGCGGGGAAGGGGAAAAGCATCACTCAAAGGGGCTTGGACATGCCACAATCTTTTGTCTTTCCTTTCTCTATCCTGTTGGGATTCTGAGCAGAATTAAATAATTCTGTCTGGCATAGACAGAAGTTTGGGTGCTCACAAGACACCCGAGTGGAGATAATGAGGTGAATAGTTCAACAGATGAGTTTCTAGGCCTCAATGAAAATAGCAGCTAGAGACTATGTGTTTTTAGTGGTACCAGTCTGTAAGATTGTGTGATTTTCCTCAACAGGACTCAGTAGCTTGGGTGCAAGGGCTAGTGAGGTTGATGACTTGGTGATAAAGGAGCATGCTGAGATAATGGCACCAGTTCCAGCAATTCTAACTTTTCAAATGGTGGTGAAGAACTTGTGCCACAGACATCACGACCATGGTCCTGAGGAGTAACAGTCTCCAGGTTCATCAGCAGCTGTGCAATTAACATAGAGGGTGGCCAATCTACAGAGTCCAGAGGAGGAAAGCCTGTGGCAGGAGAGAGCACGCCACAGAGCTGCAGTGCTTCAACCAGGGCTTTTTCTCAAGGCAAAATACCTATTGTAACAAGGACATCTTCATTCATTTTTGTTTGTTCATTTCTGTTTTTCAGCTTCCCTTTCTTCATTTTTTATAGTCAGTTCACTAGGCAAGAAAAAGCACTATTATTTTAGTCCTGAGAGGAGAAGGGATTGTGGCGTGGCCATTCCTCTGGTGGAGGTGGTGGTGGTGGGGGGGTGATTTCTCACTTTCTGTCCTGTCTCTCCAGCAAGCGCCAGTGCCCTATAGCAAAAATCTCACAGAAATCTCTTCATCCTCTCTCCCCAGCCTATATACCTCTTGGTATAATCAAAGCAGGCCTTCTGGAATGACTCTCATGCCACACAGAACTGACTTTTAAGGGTGGCTACTACCTCAGAGCCCTGCCTGGAGCTGCCCTGAGACACACCTCAACTGTCTCTGGGCAGCCAGGAAGATGAATAGTTACCTGAAGATTCAGTCCAAGGACTAGGGAGTTGTATCAACAACTGACTATTGCCAGCACTGCTTCTCAACACCCATGGACTGGAGAAGGGATGCTGGAACAATGCTGTGGGGAAACCTCATGTTTTCATAACGTCCTTGCCAAAATCACAAGCCGAGAACCTTTGGAAAACAGTTTCTGCTTTCCAAATCTCATGTAAATGCACTTATTTGGCAGAACTAACTATGCATTTAAAACCTAAATGAAAGGAGGTCTTGGCAATATAATTTTTACATTTCCACCCACTCCAACTAGAAGATAAGTGGATTTTGGTGGAGTCAGAGCACTCACCTCACTGGGGATGCCAAAAAAAGAGAGAAATGGGACTTGTAGGTTCTTCTTTCAGAAATGACATGTATCTGTCTCCTCACTTTTTAAAAGTGAATCTGTGCTAATAAGCAGAAGTTTCATTTTTATCCCTAGATGAGAAGTTGCTTTGTTGGGACAGCAGTTAGCGTAATGGCTATGTCGCTGAGCTCCCATGTAGCCAACCGCGGTTCGAGTCCCAGACCCGGTGGCTTAAACTCATGCCGGGCGCATGTGTGTGCATGCCCAAGATCCCAAGAAGAGAATGGAGGAGAACGAATTGCAGTGTGGCCATCCCCCCTGGGGGGTGATTTCTCACTTTCTATCTCTCTGTTTCTCTCTGTCTTTCTCTTTTATCATTAGGAATTCAAAAACCATTTTTCACCCTTAGTTCTTAGGAGATCTTTTCAATCTAAAAATCCTTTTTCCATCTTCAACTCAAAATATTGTCTTTATTTTTTTCAACTGTCTCTGATTCTTCTTTATGAACTTTCTATGAATGTTGTACTACTAAATCTATCTCCCATATCCCCTTTCTATTGTATTTCTTAATTGTATTTCTTGATCTCTTTTATCTTATACTACTGGGTCATCAGAAAAGTCATGATGTATTTTTCTGGTTTTCTATGCAAAACTGCATTATGACTTTTACACCAACCAATATTATTTATCTCTGTGCATTACTTTATCTTGCAGATTATGTTGTTTTTCAACTGTGTCCGTTCCAATATTTGGCATACTTGCTGAATACTTAAATTTATAGGAACATTTTCTTATTCCCTCATTCTTTTTCTTCCCAACAGTAGATATCTTTGTTTTATGGATTCAATTTCTTCTTTAGTACTCTGAAGACACTACCTAGAGTTTAACATTTCCCGAATTATTTCTGTTTCTTGGAGAAGTTGTTCTGTTTATCCTGCTATGTCTCTTTCACACTATTCTTTTTTCCTCCTCTATGAGTTTCCTCTGTAGTTGTTCTGTTTCCCAAATAATTATTTCAGTTTTTTGCTAAGTTTCAAGTCAGGCAGGATACTTGCTCACAGGCAAACTTCCCTATAGGGTAGGTAGCCTGGGGATAGGTCAATAGGCAGCAGGATTGCCATTTGACAAAATAAGAGGTTTTTCTCTGGAATCAAGATGCTTAATACCTGTGGATGCTGCTCCTTAGCCTTCCCATTTTCCTCTGTGTCTGTTTTGAAGGATCCAAAACCTATTCTACTTTTCTCTCAGGACCTAATACCCAAACCAGGAAAGTGCCCTAGGAGCTGATTCATTTCTTCAGAAAGTATGATACTGTATTATCTTGAGTCAGAAACCTCTGGATATCTTCAACTTTATCCATCTTCTTTCAATCAGAAGTCAAGATAATTAAAGCAAAATAACATTGTGATACTGGGTCTTATATTCAGTAGCAACAACAAAATTATCTTGTTCTCTTTAAAGACTTTTTTTTTCAGAGTAACTGTGCCTATAAAAAATTGGAGCAGGGAACCAGCAGTTGGCGTAATGGCTATGTCGCTGGACTCCCACGTAGTCGACCGCGGTTCGTGTCCCGGACCCGGTGGCTTAAAACTCACGCCGGGCGCGTGTGCATGCGTGCCCAAGATCCCGAGAGGAGAATGGAGGAGAAGGGATTGCGGCGTGACCATCCCCCCTGGGGGGTGATTTCTCGCTTTCTATCTCTATGTCTCTCTCTGTCTGTCTGGCGAGCGCACGCGCCCTACAGTGAAAATCTCTCCCCAAAAAAAAAAAAGAAAAAAAAAAAATTGGAGCAGAAAGTGCAGAGAGTTTCCATGTGTAATCTCTCCTGATTTACAGTTTTCCCCTGGTATTCACACCATGCATTGTTAGTATGGTACATTCATTACAATTGATGACTGTTACCTTGTACCTAGCACTTTACTCTTCACAAAAGCCCTTAGTTATCTAGTTTAATTACCTGAGAGTAGGTGTCGAATAAGTATTTTGGAATGACAGAGCAGCTACATATGAGCTAAAATTAGTTGCAATTAAATACAAATGGCAGGACAAAAATTTGAAATAGCTGTACTTTTTAAGTTCATCATTTAGCATATGCTAAATTACATCTTCCAGATTTTAGGAATTCTTTGGTGTCTTTCTGGGCTGATCTGCTTCACGGGGGTGAACATTTGGTATCCAGAATTATTCCTCCCTCTAGCTCACCAGGCAACAAAACTAGCTATGCAAATAATTGCAACAAAACAAACACTTAAAAGTTATACTTTATTGAAATACCATTTTTACAACTCCATTAATCATAGTAACCTTCTGGCACAACTTATTAAAATTGGTTTTTCTAAAAATATGGTCTTCCTATTAGTCACATTTGAATCATTTGAAAAACACTGCTTTGAAGGCCTACCCTGTTCCTAGAAAAAAAATTGCTAACTAGCAAATATTTATGCTAAGATTTTAAGAAGTGGCAAGAGAAAGAAAATGTTCAGATATTAAAAGACTGACATCTTGTGCTACATAAATCCTCCATACAGACAGCATCAGTAGTTAATAACTCATGTTTTCTGCTTCCATGAGCAGGGTTTTTAGACTGAAAAGAAATTTTTTTAAGTTTACTCATAAGTCCAAAACTTAATCTTTCACTGGATGGAAATTCAGCTGCAAAGACACCTCAGGTTTTACAGCTTACCCTTCATAACTATTATTGGCCTAAATCCTTAACTCTGGATGACTTTGCACACTGATGTTTAGAAAGGATCTGCCTCTTGATTTGCTGAGAGGAAAAAAAAAAAAAATTCTTGTGTGTTCTCCACTCACAACAGAAACCGGTGGAGGGAAAATATGGCAACAGCCAAATAAGATAAAAATCATCATTCTTGTTTTTTGTATATGTTCTATATGTTATGGTCTGTTACAGAATAATCAAGATGCCTGCAAAATAACTAGCTATGAGTTCCAGAAAGGCTAGAAATATCAGAATAGTATGAGGCCTGGATGGGGTAATAAAAGTATGCATGAAGCCCACTGAAGAGGTCTGAAAGATTGTTCATCATACATCTGGCAAAGAAACATAAAAAGACTTGATTATAAACAAGTAATTTTCTCAATATCATATGCTAATTGCCATCATAATGTTGTGACAGCATGAGTTGTTTTTTTTTTTTTTTTTTTGTTTTTTTTTTTTTTTTTTTTTTTTTTTTTTTTTGTGTTTTTTTTTTTTTTTTCTTACAGGTTTTTGCCATAGGGCATGTGTGCTTGCTAGAGGAAGACAGAGACAGTGAGAGGTAAAATGACAAATCAGCTCCCTGGTGGGATGACTATACCGCAATCTCTTCTCCATTCTCCTTCTGGGATTTTGGGCACACATTGCAGACATGCCTGGTGAGATTTTTAAGCCACTAGGTCCAGGACTCAAACCACAGTTGGCTACATGGGAGTCCAGTGCCTTAACCATTATTCTACCTGCTGGCCCACAAATGTGCACATTGAGAGAGACAGAGAGAAAGGGATTTATTGATGCCACAATCCTCCAGCCTCCAGTATTTTTTTTTTTTTTTTTTGAGAGATTTTCACTATAGGGTGCGTGCGCTCGCCAGACAGACAGAGAGAGACATAGAGATAGAAAGCGAGAAATCACCCCATAGGGGGGATAGTCACTCCGCAATCCCTTCTCCTCCATTCTCCTCTCGGGATCTTGGGCACGCACGCACACACGCCCGGCGTGAGTTTTAAGCCACTGGGTCCGGGACGCGAGCCGCGGTCGACTACGTGAGAGTCCAGCGACATAGCCATTACGCTAACTGCTGGTTCCCACCTCCAGTAGTTTTGATATAGGGCAGGTGCCTCCATGCCCTTTCTTTTTTTTTACTTATTGAACTTCTCACTATAAGCCAAGAACTTTGACATGATTTCATACGTAGGCCCACTTTCCTGCAAGTTTTTTAAAAAGGAAAACAGAATAATATCTTTTCAATGCAATAAAGAATATTTAAGAATCTCTCGTTTTAATTTATTTATTGATTTATTTATTTTAAGTTTGCTATAGAGCACATGTGTTTACCAGGAAAAGATAGAGAGAGGGAACGAG
>NW_006203745.1:1015057-1050834 GCF_000334495.1 Tupaia belangeri chinensis | reverse complement strand
GGGAAAGAGAAAGTGAGCAAGCAAGGTCTGGGACTGGAACCACAATTGGCCATGTCAAAGTCCAGTGCCTGGACCACCATACCACCTGCGAGCCCCAAGAGTATCTACCTTAAACCAGCATCTTCCTTAGCAAGGCAAAATGTGATGCATCGCACTGTTTGTTTGGTTTTTGTCACAAGGCACACGTGCTTGCCACAGAGACAGAGAGTGAGGGAGAAAACACCCTCCAAAGGGGTGTAATCATGCCTCAATTCCTTCTCTTCTACTTTTCCATCCTGTTAGGACTCAGCACATGTACTCAGCATGTTTCTCAAGTTCTGGACATTTGCCTTAAAGATAAATCTATGACTGTGCCTTCTAGAACACCTTTGTAAGAGGGGGTAGGAAATGATTACATGGACCCCAACATTCTTGAGCAAAAGAATGAAAAATTATGTCCATACTTTAGAATGATTTGAACCATGGCGTCGGGGAGCCAACTCCCTTAACCACTAGGCCACAAGGTGACTTGATGACATTAGTTTTAAGATCAGTGACAGGGACCAGCAGTTAGTGTAATGGCTATGTTGCTGGAATCCCATGTAGTCGACCGCTGTTTGAGTCCCAGACCTGCTGGTTTAAACTCACGCTGGGCGCGTGTGGGTGCATGCCCGAGATCCCGAGAGGAGAATGGAGGCGAGAGGATTGCGGTGTGGCCATCCTCCCTGGGGGGGTGGGGGGTGGGGTGATTTCTTGCTTTCTGTCTCCCTCTGTCTCTCTGGTGAGCACACGTGCCCTATAGCAAAAATCTCTCAAAAAAACCTTTTTCTCACTGTTCTTGCCAAGGCCTTAAAATATAAAACTTAAACAAAGGTAAAGTTCTTGAAAAAAAGACATACTTATAGTCCCACAAACCTACATCCTTACATATGTATTTTTTGCAAATAATTTATATACTGAATTTATATTTACTATATAAATCTAAGAGCTGAAAATCTATAACTATAAAGTTTAATAAAATGCCTCTATATTGGATAAATATGGAAATTCATTATTCTCCAAAATCTCAGCAATAGCCATAAAATATTTTATAAAAAAAAGTCTTCATAACTACAACAACAACATTAAATACCATGTGATAAATTGCTAGCAAGGCTTCAGCTGGTGGTGGAGTCTGTTTTCCTCCTCTAAACTCTGGACTGCCCTTGTGATTTGCTTTGGCCAACAAAGTCTAGGGTCCTAGAGACCTTGGGTGTTTTTGCTTGTTTGCTCTTTTCTTGCTGCCATTGCCAAAAGAACATGCCCAGTCTAGCTTGCTAGACTGTTAAAAGAGGAAAGATAGAGAACAGCTAAGATTACTGGATTCATCCAACCATTGAGCAGATGACCACAGACAAATAAGCAAACTCTGATTATTCAAGCCATGCTCAAACTAGCCAACCCTGCAGACTTGCAAGCTAAGTAAATGTTTAATGTTAAATGCCACTAAAGTTTTGCAGCTGTTACACAGAATTATTGTGCCAATAGATAACTGATACATACAGTGTAAAAATACTAACAGAAAAAGATCTATTTTAAAAAGAAAAAATTCTTACATTTTTCAGATTTTCTAAATGACTCCAAAATTATAATAGTTAACAATCATATAGCCCTTACTATTGATATATGCCAGGCAGTGTTCTTATTTAAGCCCCATAACAATTCTTTTTTGTTGTTTTTAATTTTGCCAAAGGGTGTGTGTACTTGCTGGAGAGAGAGAGAAAGTGTGAAAGCACTCCTCATGGGGCATGGTCACACCACAACCCCTTCTCTAGTTCTCTTTCCTTTCAGGATTTTTTGGCAATACATGCACACATTGACTCAGAGATGAAACCTGAACTGTACAGTCAGCCTTGCAGGATCCAACCTTAACCACCACACCCCAGGCTGGCCACGTGTAACAATTCTGTAAGTAGGTACTATTATTGTCTTCATTTAATAAATGATGTAACTAAGACATAAAAACTGTTAGTTTCCTCACTATATCACAGATGCCAGGTGGTGGAACTGCAACTATAAGCCTAAATAAAGTTTCAGAATCTATGATCTTAAGTATTGGACTATGGTGGATTGTTTGCTTGCAACATCAGAAATACACACTCACATATCTTAATTATAAAAATATATCTATACATAGAATAAATGAGTTTTTGTCAAATAAAACCATTTTTGTACACTAACTTGGTCCAGCATACATTTCACCCCGCCCACACACGGGCCTGCCTATTATCTGTGTTTAGTTGATCGATGGGAATAGACTAATCCAAACCAGTCCAGTCAGATATTGTCATCTGGACATATAAAATTGGGACTGTCAATATTTGAGCTGAAAGGTACATAACACTCTGCAGCTTTACAGGACTACTTCTGAAGCACACAGAGAAGCCAGAAATACCAGTCTACAAAGTGAAGCAGAGTTTTAGAGAAATGGAGATCAAAGAGTATGATGCCTCCCAAAGAGAAGTGCTGTTTTAGTTTCTGATAGCTTTCCTGGTATAGGTTTCTTCTTCCTATAAAGTTCAGCAACAATCCTGCCCTTGATTCCTATAAGATACCCATACATCCTCTTATTAAGTCCTTCCTTTTTTCTTGAGCTAGTTTGAGTAGCTTTCTATGGTAGACAGGATAACATTCCCTCCCGATACATCCAGGTCCCAACCCCTAGAACCTGGGAATGTTACTTTACATGGCAAAAATAACTTTGCAGATGTGATTAAAGTAGAGATGTTGACATGGAGAGATTATCCTTTATTACTCAGGTGGGCCCAAATGTAATCATGAAGATTCTTATAAGAGGGATGCCAATAATAAGTAACAGTACAATAAGAAAAGATAAAGAGGAAAAACGGGCAAGTCATTTCTAGATTGCAAATGTGCCTAGGGCGTGGTTTTATAAAACAGTGTTACAAAGTAAGCACAGTTCTACCATACAGTCCAGAAACTGTGCTCTTAGCTATTTGTCCAATTGAGTTAAAAAAATGTATACTTATACAAAACCTTCACACAAGTGTTTACAGAAGCTTTATTTTTTTTTTTTTTTTGAGAGAGGATTTTGCTATAGGGCGTGTGCACTCACCAGAAAGACAAGTTTTAGTTTCTGATAGCTTTCCTGGTATAGGTTTCTTCTTCCTATAAAGTTCAGCAACAATCCTGCCCTTGATTCCTATAAGATACCCATACATCCTCTTATTAAGTCCTTCCTTTTTTCTTGAGCTAGTTTGAGTAGCTTTCTATGGTAGACAGGATAACATTCCCTCCCGATACATCCAGGTCCCAACCCCTAGAACCTGGGAATGTTACTTTACATGGCAAAAATAACTTTGCAGATGTGATTAAAGTAGAGATGTTGACATGGAGAGATTATCCTTTATTACTCAGGTGGGCCCAAATGTAATCATGAAGATTCTTATAAGAGGGATGCCAATAATAAGTAACAGTACAATAAGAAAAGATAAAGAGGAAAAACGGGCAAGTCATTTCTAGATTGCAAATGTGCCTAGGGCGTGGTTTTATAAAACAGTGTTACAAAGTAAGCACAGTTCTACCATACAGTCCAGAAACTGTGCTCTTAGCTATTTGTCCAATTGAGTTAAAAAAATGTATACTTATACAAAACCTTCACACAAGTGTTTACAGAAGCTTTATTTTTTTTTTTTTTTTGAGAGAGGATTTTGCTATAGGGCGTGTGCACTCACCAGAAAGACAAAGAGAGACAGAGAGACAAAAAGTGAGAAATCACCCCCTGGGGGGATGGCCACACCGCAATCCCTTCTCCTCCATTCTCCTCTTGGGATCTAGTGCACGCATGCACACGCACCCGGCGTGAGTATTTTTTGTTTGTTTGTTTTTTTGAGAGGTTTTTGCTTCTTCAGAAGAAATTAGTTAACCAAAGTCTAAATGATGGGGGTGAAGGAAAACACACAACTCCAGCCAACTCTAGCCTTCCATGTGGAAGATTTTCAGCCCACATTAGCTGCTTGGTCCCACCACAGGGAGTCAGGGTGGTGGAAACTAAGATATATGTGTAAGGTTCACTTCCAGAGGCATAGGCTTGCTAAATGACTGAGACCTATTCATATGCCTTCAGTGCTCTATACACCTAACCCCACATTACTAAAGGCCTATTTGTCAAGGTTCCTTTTACTCTATACAACATATCAGGTTATTAAGAAAATACTGATACAATTTGAAAACAGAGAAAGCATCAATAATCAGACCCAAATGGTAGGGATGCTGGCATCATTGAACTGGGAATTTGAAACAACAAAATGAAGTATTTGATTATAACCCAAAGTGCATATAAGATAAATATCCATGAATCCATACTGATATAATGATGAACTAAATAAACATAGGAAAAAATATAAAAATATAAATCTCCCATGCAGAGTCATTCCAAATAATTTACCTACATATAGATGGTCCTCCTTCAAGGGAGTAGAGTAAAATTCCCCACTCTTTACATTTGAATTGCACAGTGACTCCCTTCCAAGGGATACAGTATGGAAAGGGGGGAAGGAGTAACTCTTTGACAAACATAACATGCACTACCTCAACCAGGTGATCAAGATCAACAATGACTGCAAATCGCGTTGGAAATATGTACCATTGAAATGATATGAAAATATCACTTTACCTCTATGATCCTGTGAAAATGAGAAAACTATAAGGCAAATCCTAACTAAGTCCAGCTGCAGTGACACACACAACATGCCACCACTTGGGAGGCTGAAAGATAAATGGAGGCCTGGGTTTGGCTCCTGAGCTAACATAATATGCTGCACATGATTATAGCTGCCTATAATATTAGCTAATTGGATGCTGGGGCAGGAGGGTCAAGATATGGTAAGACTCTGTCAAAAACACCTCTATTTCAAAAAACACCTTTATTTCTGTTTCTTTGCCTACTTCTCTCTTTCTGTCTCAGAAAGAAAAGAGAAAGATGTTCTACCAAAACCCCTCACTAGCACTCTCCAGAACTGTCAGGATCATCAAAACCAGGAAAAGTGTGAGAAACTATCACTGCCACAAGCCTAAGGAAGAATGATAACTAAATGTAACTTGAATTCTGGATGGATCTTAAAACAGAAAAAAGATATTTGGTAACAATTAAGGAATTCTTAATAAAGGTTACATGTGCATTAGTATACTGTTATCAATATTATTTTTATTAAATGTAATAAATATACCAAAATAATAAGGGGGACCTAATACAAGGTACATGGAACTCCCTATATGATTTTGCAACTTTTCTGTAAATCTGAACTGTTCTAGGCTTGGTCTCATAGTGCAATAGTTAAGCACTGTGCAGAATCCCACATGGCAGACTTCAGTTTGAATTCTGGCCTGAGAGGCTTGAAAAGCACACCAGGCACATGTGTTTACACACCCAAATCCTGATGAGATGGAGAAATGGAGGTAAAAGTATTGTGGTATGACCATAACCCTTTGGGGATGCTTTCTCCCTCTCCCTCTGTCTTTCTCTGTGTAGGGTGTGTGCCTACCCATAGGCAATAAAACAAAACAAAAATCTTCTGAAAAATTAAAACTGTTCCAAAAGTTTATTTTTAAAAATATAATGAAAAATGGGGGCCAGGAGGTGGCATGCTGGTTAGGCCAGTGGACTTTCATGTGGCTGACCACGGTTCTGGTCCTGGACCAGGTGGCTTGTTTTCTCACTTTCCCTTTCTCTCTCTCTGGTCAAATTAAAAAATAATAACAAATAAAATTAAATAACTTTTTAAAATATAAATATAATGAAAAATATATTTTATATGAAAAATTTTATAAGAGTACACTTTACATGCTCTTATCCCCTCACCACACCACATACACACGAAATGTCACTCTGAGAGATCGTGGAGATATAAATTGACTTGACTGCAGTAATCATTTAACTATGCATGTGTATATCAAAACATCATGTTGTATACCTTATGTATATACAATTTAAAAAATAAAAAAGATAAGACAACTTCAAACTAACAGGTTATATTACAAAAGGTTCATATTTTTTTCAACAGGGAAATTTTGACTTCTTAAACAAAAAACTCTTGACTTTTTTTTTTTTTTTTGGAGAGATTTTCACTGTAGGGCACGTGCGCTCGCCAGACAGACAGAGAGACATAGAGACAGAAAGCGAGAAGTCACCCCCCAGGGGGGATGGTCACGCCGCAATCCCTTCTCCTCCATTCTCCTCTCGGGATCTTGGGCACGCATGCACACGCGCCCGGCGTGAGTTTTAAGCCACCGGGTCCGGGACACGAACCGCGGTCGACTACATGGGAGTCCAGCAACATAGCCATTACGCTAACTGCTGGTTCCCAAAACTCTTGACTTTTTGAAAGACTGAAGGCAAAGGGAATGGAAACAGCTGGTGGAGGAGGAAAGTAAAAATATGTCATATCTTGCCATAGGGTGGGCACCACCACGCCCAAATATGTCATATCTTTATCTCCAGTAGCAGAAGCAAAGACAGCAGACTGTCTCCTTTCTTTGCACTTTACCTTCAAATAAATTTGATGCCCTGTTGGTGATTGACATAATTCTTGAACTGCATATTGAGACAGGGTCAAGACGGCACTGAAGGTAGAACTGAAGTCACCTAACTGGACTGCTTTCTTTCAGAAAGGGTGTGTTTACATAATATTACAAATATTTACATTGATTGGAGTAATTTTGAAAGTTTACATCAGCAATGAGGGAAGCAAGTAGCTGTGAGGAAGCTCATACCTTGGATATAGTGCACACATATTTGCGTTTTAGCAGCCTAGCTATTCCCTTGATCCCTGAAAGTCCAAATGAGTATTACGGTCACTCTGCTACGATGGAGCCTTCAGTGTTTCGAGCATTAAGTGAAGGATGAGAAATAACCAAAGGTGAGATCAATAGAATGGCAACAATGGCAAGAAAGGTAGAGAACAGTAAAAGCACGGTATTGGAAGAGATTTTTTACTGTCTAGCTCCAAGTCTAGACCAAATATTATTTTTTATGGAGTCTATTCACCAACTCGATCCATGTATTAAAATTACTCTTCTAATTAATTCCTCTTCTGCTTTATGAAACATTTCCATTTTTTAAACAATAAAGAACCTATTTGCTATGTAAAGTAAATAAATAACTAGTACATATGCATCATATATACACATACGGACTGTATATACATGCATGGAAAAATAATGCATGCCACACACAACAAATATCAAGAAAATATACTAAGCTGCAATACAGGTTTTCCAAGGGGGAAAATTGCATTTTTTAAAAAACCTTAAAGAGATGAATTTGTCACATAGCAATTCCTTTTTTCCTTCATCCACACAATCTCACTTGTCTTCCTGGATTGTATGTCAATGCTCCACAGCCCATGCCAGCCAGAAAGGCATTTGTGGAGATAAAGGTTGTCAGCTCTGGGTGCCCCTAATGTGGCTTTCCACTAAAAATTCTATTTCCAATTGACAATATAAAACTTTTATCTTGTTTTCTTCTAAACTGAAAGAAAAAAAAAAAAAAGACCTAGAAAATCTCAGTTGACATAACTTGTTCTGTTGACAAAGTGTCTCTAGGGAAAATTAACGATTCCTCTAGCCATAGGTAAGGTATCTGACTCTCCTTCTTTTACAGTGATAAAATGAACAACATTTTCTAAGCAGTACTTGACAAATTTGAAGACAGACTTTAAAACAGTTACTTATAAAGTCCTATTTCCAACTTTACTATCCATATCCACATAGATTGATCAAGGTTCAATTAAGTTTAATAGTCACAGAGAGGACAGCTCATTCACACACACCCATAATAGCTATTAACACCAAGGAATTAAGATTCTTGTTTTTAAGTTTGTGCCTGGTGTACTCAGGGAGGTCTCCAGATGTGAACCTGGAACCTTCCCATGTGAGTCGGGCTTGCAGAGTGCTATGTTTTACTACTGTGTCACCATCTGGTCCTCTAATTTGCTATAGATCTTTCACCTAAATACATATGTTAGTCAAATTAAATGTTCATGCATGTGTTTTGCAAAGAAAAAAAATACTATATAAAGGCAGACTTAAAGTTTCTGTCTCATATGAGAAAAAAAATGATTAAGAAACACTTCTAAAGGTCTTTGTCCAACAATTTAAACCCACTAATAAAACTGAGGTTTAATCATAAGATTATAAAATGTCTTCCTTCTCTAATACCTTACTATAACAACAAAGCTTCAATACAACTTAGAAAGCTGCAAGACACAAACTATTTAGAGAGAGTTCTTGGAGGAACATCTTCAATTTGCTATACCATGAAACAAAATGATAGCTAACATACTTAATGGATCCTCCTAGGACCAAGACCAAAATATTTTCTCTCACTGTTCCAATATCCTACTGGAAGTCTTAGCTAATGTGATAAAGTTAGAAAAGGAAATAAAGATAGATTGGAAAGGTAGAAGTAAAAGTCTGCTACGAATGGCATGATTCCCTATGTAAAACGTTTCAGAGAATAAAACAAAAAAATTATGGGGCTAAATTATAGTAAGTGGGATGCTTCTCTGTCAACTTAACTGGGCCACACCTACCCAAATATTTGGTCAATTATTCTGGGTGTTTTCTGTGAGGATATTTTTGGATAAAATTAGCATTTAAATAAAAAAACTAAAGACTGCCCTCACCAGTGTATGGGGAGCAGGGGAGCTCATCCAACCACATGAACTGCAACATTAGCTTTTCTCCTGCCTTCAGACTCAGACTAAAACACTGGCTCTTTATGCAAGTCAAGCCTGCCAGGCATTTGATTGGAACAGCACCGCCTGGTTGACTCACACTTGTAGTCTTTGGAATTAACCAGCCTCAATAATTGCATGAACCAATTTCTTATAATCTCTCTATATATTTATATGAGGGGACTTCAAAAAGTTCATAGAGAATGTAATTAAAAAGTAAATATAGGGTTGGGGCCAGCAGTTGGTGTAATGACTATGTCACTGGACTCCCATGTAGTCGACTGTGGTTCGAGTCCTGGACTCGATGGCTTAAACTCATGTTGGGCACATGTGCGTGCATGCCTGAGATCCCTAGAGTAGAATAGAGAAGGGATTGTGGTGTGGTCATCCCCCCCGGGGGGTGATTTCTCGCTTTGTCTTTCTGTCTCTGTCTTTCTGGTGTGCATACGCGCCCTATAGCAAAAACCTCTCCAAAAAAAAAAAAAAGTTATTATAGGGCTAGCTCCATGGCCTAGTGATTTCGGCAGCTGAACCCCATATGGATGACCATATGGTTTGAGTCCCAGACCCAGTGGCTTGAGAAACATGCCAGGTATGTGTGCAAGTGTGCCCAAAATCCTGAGGGAGAGGGAGATGACTGTAGCATGATCATCCCCCTGGAGAGTGCTTTCTTCTCTTCCTTTCTCTCTATGGTGAGTACACTCACCCTCCAGCATAAATACAATGAAATAAAATTTAAAATAAGCCTTCTTGGGTCAACCCAGTGGCCTGGTGGTTAAGGGAGCCAGATCCCACACAGCCGATTGGATGGGTGAAATCATGACCCCCTGCGGCTTGAGAAACACAGTGGCTGCATATGTGTATGCACAAAAATCCTGACAAGATGGAGATGGAGAAGGGATTGCAGTGTGACCCTGCCACATGGGATATACTTTATCCCTCTCTCTCCCTCTCTTTTGGGAGAATGCACACACCCTCTGACTTATAAAGAAATGAACAAAGATAAACTTTCCCAATAAAAGCTCCATCAAATTCAAGACACTTTAATATGCAATGATACCAGCCACTTAGCTCATCCCTAAAGAACTGAAGTTCCTGGGCTGACCCTGTGGCTTAGTGGTTATGGGAGTCAGATCCCACCTGGCCAACCACGTGGTTCAAATCCTGGCACTGGAAGCTTGAAAAACATGCTGGGTGTAAATGCGCCCAAAATCCCACAAAATGGAGAAGGGACTATAGTGTAACCATACCCAACCAGAGGCTGCCTTCTTCCTCCTTCACTCCCTCTTTCTGGCAAATGCACACACCCTCTGGCTTATTGAAAAGAAAACAAACCAAAAACATAGGGGTCCTAGAAATTTAACCATGTAAAATGCAGTCCTTTTTACTTCATAGAACAAAAGTGGGTACCCTGTAAATATTTAGGATTAGGAAACAAAAAGCCAAATTAGGACTGAAAGGTGGATATTTGATTTCCCATTGAAACCTTCACAAAAATTGTCCCTGATTAGAGCAAACAGCAGGAGCACTGTCGTGGTAGGAAGACTCTGGTGAAATTTTTTTCAGGGGTTTTTCTGCTAAAGTTTCAGCTTTCTCGAAACACTTTCATAATAAGTAGGTAATGTTATTGTTCTTTGGCTCTCCAGAAAGTCAATAAAAAGAAATGCCTTGAGCATCTCAAAAAAGCTGTCATGGTCTTTTCTACTAACAAGTCTGAGTTTGGTTGGAATCACTTCCACCTCTTAGTGGCAATGGCTTTTTATTGTGCTTTGTCTTTAGGATTGTAACCCCTGTTACAATTCTTTAAAAGAAATGCTTCAGGATCTTATCTGTTTCCATTAAATGCTCTGTCCCTGTCGGTAGCTAATCTGGGATTGCAACTGATTTGGCATCCAGAGAAAGTTTGCTCCATTTTAGTTTCGCAGTCAGAATTATGTAACCTCAATTGATTGAGATGTGATGGTGTTGGCTATTTATTCCTGTTAGTCATCATGCCGCTTCAATTAGGGTATGAACAAGATTAATCTTTTTTCTTTGCTAACTGATGTGGTTGATCTACTGCTGTAGGTGTCATTTTCAATATATTCTTGTAACTTCTTGAAATAAGTTATCCATTTGTAAACTGCTGAGTTCTTTAGAGGTGCACATGAGCACTCTCTTTCTGTGTCTCTCTTGTTCATGAAGAAATAAATTAACTTTAAAAAATGACCAATTTAGGAACCAGAAGATGGTGTAATGGTTATGTCTTTCGACTCCCATATAGTCTTTAGGAACCAGAAGATGGTGTAATGGTTATGCCTTTCGACTCCCATGTAGTTGAATGCAGTTCGCTTCCCGGACCCAGCAGCTTAAAACTCACACTGGGCACGCGTGCGCACGCATGTCTGTGTGGGTGCCCAAGATCCCGAGAGAATGGAGAAGACACTGCAGCATGGCCATCCTCCTTGGGGGGTGATTTCTTGCTTTCTGTTTCTCTGTCTCTCTCTGGCAAGCGCACACACCCTAGAGGGAAAATCTCTTTCAAAAAGAAAAAAAAAAAGACTATATTTAAAAATGAGCAAGAGTTGAATAAACACAAAAGACACAAAAATGGTCAAAAGTACACCAAAAAGCATGCCAAAAAACTTATTAGCTTTCAGGGAAATGTATATCTCCCTGAAATACCATCTTACTTATATTTAGCATAAGAGAAAGCAGTCATCCTGTCTTGTGCCCAATCTTCACAATGTGATACCATTTTAAACCCACTGTAATGGCTAAAATTAGAAATTGATAACATAACATTTTGGCAAGAAAGTGTTTACAGTTTCTTATAACATTAACCACTTGTCCATACGTTAACTTAGCAATTCCATCAGAGGTATCAACCCAAGGGAAATGAGAACATATGTCCATAAAAGAAACTGATGAAAATATTCAAAATAGTCCAAAGCTGAAAAACCCAGGCGCCCATCAAGAGGGAAACAAAAAGAGTCATATTCATATGCAATACTATTCAGCACTAAAAGATGAACAAATGATCACACAAAATAATGGATGAGTTTCATTGCGCTGAATGAGGGAATATTTATGAGAGTCAACTTACATAAAGGTAAAGAGCAAGTAAAACTTACCCACAGTGATAGATATCAGAATAATGAAGGGAATGGAAGTGGGTTGGCAGGAACTGACTTGGTTAGAACAGGGAGAAACTTCTGGGGTGACAGATTATGTGAGTTACTTAGGTTTAAAATGTACTTATCGAAAACTCATTGAACTGTACTTAAGGTTTACACGTTAGATATATATGTAAATGATGTCAATAAAACAAATGCTTCACTTAAAAAAAAAAAAAAAAGGCCAGCCATGTCAGTTGTCTAAGCAAAATCAGTTTCTGGTTCAATCTAGGTAAAGATGGAAACACACTTGCTTCAGTAATTTCTGACTTGGGAAAGCAAATATATCAGCTTCTCTAGTGATAAATTTTATTCATATCTCAAACTCTGAGACTTCTTACAGACACCTAAGAAACAAAATGTCCTCACAAGCCTCGTGTGATAAGCAATACATTCCCACTTTTCTTTTTCTTTTTTTTTGGCCATAGGGCACCTGTGCTCACCAGAGAGATAGAAAACGAGAAATCACCCCCAAGGGAAGATGGCCACACCAAATCCCTTCTCTTCCATTCTCCTTCTGAGATTTTGGGTATGCGCACACGCACAAGCATCCAGCAGGAGGTTTAAGCCACTGGGTCCGGACTTGAACCGCAGTCAGTTATGTGGCAGTCCAGCGATGTAACCATTATGTCATCTGCTGGTCCCTCTTTTTTTTTTTTTTTAACAAATGCAATTTAAAGCATACTACTGAATCAGAATTCTGACAGACTGGACTAAGGTATTTATTATAGGGCGAGTAACTTCAGGACTAGTTGAGAGCAATTTGTTCCTGACATTTAACTACTTTCTCCCTAAATTTTTTAGTTTTCTACATTTTTTTTTAGTGTACCTGGTAACCTAAGAAGAAAGTCTGAGTTATTCTGTAATGATCTTTTTATAAACAAATATATTTCATTTAACTTTATTTACTCATTTTAATCTGACCAGTGAGGGACAGAGCGAGAGAGAGAGAGAGAAAGCTACCAGGTCTGGGACTCAAATTGTGGTCAGCCATGTGGGAATTGAACACCCTTAACCACCCTGCCAACTGCTGGACCCAGTAGTATTTTATATAGACTCTTCTTCAAATAAGATGGGTTCTAAGAAAAAAAGAAAATTAAATTATTGTTGAGACCAGGGATAAAACATCAGCATGTCCAGGAAAGAAGTATCTTTTTATCCTTCTTTTTTTTTCCCCCCTCAGTTTTTGCTATAGGGTACATGCACTGGCTGGAGACAGAGAGAAAGTACCCTTCGGGCGTCGGGGGAATGGTCATGCCTCAATCCCTTCTCCTCCATTTTCCTCTTGGGATCTTGGGCATGCAGGCACATGTGCCTAGTGTGTTTTTCAAACTACTGGGTCTAGGATTCACACAGCTCAGTCAGCAACGTGGGATCCAGGTGCCTTAACCATCAAGCCACTGACTGACCCTAGGAGATAATTTTTAAGCCAGATTCTCAAATTTGTGAATTGAAAGAGTTTCCTACATATTAAAGAACTTCTCAGTCTGACAGATTACTTTCTATACTACTTCGCTCGAAGACATTGAACACGGTCAGTTTGTCTACTCTACCTGTCTTTTGTCTCTGTACAACAAACACCTGGCATAGTACTAAGCACACAGTAGGCATTCAGGATATACATTTAATAAGGGCAACACAGGATTTTTATATTCCCTTAACATTCCCCAAAATACAGTTTTCACTATCAATATATTCTGATAAAGTTCAAAATTGCCTATCATGTCACAATATACCATGACATTTGCTTACATACACATATGCATTTGCATGCCAAACACTAAGGTAAAAAGTAACTTACTGTTTAACATATATATATTTTTTCCTTTCCTTTATAGAGATTTTTGCTATAGGACTTGTGCACTTGCCAGAGACACAGAGAGAGACAAAGAGACAGAAAATAAGAAGTCATCCACCCCCCCCAGGGGGAATGGCCATGCTACATTCTCTTCTCCTCCATTCTCTTCTTGGGATTTTGGGCACACACACACGTGCCCAGTGTGAGTTTTTTGTTTTTTTGTTTGAGAGAGATTTTTGCTATAGAGCATGTGTGCTTGCTGGAAAGACAGAGACAGAGAGACAGAAAGTGAGAAACCACCCCCAGCGATGGCCTTGCCACAATCCCTTCTCCATTCTCCTCTCAGGATCCTGGGCAGGCATGCACAGGAGCCCAGAGTGAGTTTTTAGTTGCCGGGTCCGGGACTTGAACCATGGTCGACTATGTGCATGTCCAGCAATGTAACCATTACGCCACTTGCTGGTCCCTACATAAAGATACTTGTATTTATTTTTATTTGACTAATTTTTCCTTATCAATTTGAAAACACCGTATCGCCATCAGTGCATAAAACGAGTCATGAATAATGTTTATTTACTTCTTTACTCTTTCATTTCTAAATAAGTATAATCTATCTTTAGAAGATTCAATATTATCTTCCTTTTATTTCTTTCCTATGCAGCTAGAATTTGGGAGGCAGGAAGTATGAGTTAAAGTCAATGAACAAAATAGTTACTGCTGCTTCTACCTACCTATAGTCTTCAAACAATACTTGGTTTACATAGAAAGGTGAGTCCAGATTTCCTACAAAAGCATATCTAGAACTTAGAATGTCTTTAATCAAATATGTAAATAAGCAATATTTTTCCACTTTCCATTTTAATATTCTCATATTTCATACAAAAGTGAAACTTTCATGAGCCAATCAGTGGCTGTGATGGTTAAGGTGGTTGGATCCCACAAGGCTGATACACAGTACGAATCCTGCAGCTGACAGCTTAAAAAAATACATCAGGTAAGTGTATAACTATGCTCAAAATCCCCAAAGGAGAAATGGAGAAGAGACTGTGGTGTAGGGACCAGCAGTTGGCATAAAGGCTATGTCTCTGGACTACCACGTAGTTGACCGCGGTTCGCGTCCTGGACCCGGTGGCTTAAAACTCACGCCAGGCGCATGTGCATGCGTGCCCAAAATCCCGAGAGGAGAATGGAAGAGAAGGGATTGCAGCGTGGCCATCCCCCCGGGGGGTGATTTCTCCCTTTCTGTCTCTCTGTCTCTGTCTGTCTGGCGAGCACACGAGCCCTATAGCAAAAACCTCTCCAAAAAAAAAAAAAGAGAGACTGTGGTGTCACCATCCTCTTTCTCACTTTTCCACTCTTTTTCTTCCTACCTCTATCTCCCTGGTGAGCATATGAACCTTCTAGTAAAAAATTAAACCCAAAGTCTGCCCTAATGATAAGAATGTTCTGAACATTACAAAATATTGGGTTGTCAGAAAAGTCATGGGACCAGCAGTTAGCATAATGGCTACGTCGCTGGACTCCCATGTAGTTGACCGCAGTTCGCGTCCCGGACCCGGTGGCTTAAAACTCACACCAGGCGCATGTGTGTGCGTGCCCAAGATCCTGAGAGGAGAATGGAGAAGGGATTGCAGCATGGCCATCCCCTCTGGGGGGTGATTTCTCGCTTTCTGTCTCTTTGTCTCTCTCTGTATGTCTGGCAAGCGCACAGTCACTGGACACCCATGTAGTCAACTGTGTTTCAAGTCCTGGACCTGGTGGCTTAAACTCACACTGGGCGTGGGTGCTTCCGTGCCCAAGATCCCAAGAGGAGAATGGAGGAGAAGGGACTGCAGTGTGGCCATCCCCCCCCGGGGGGTGATTTCTCATTCTCTGTCTCTCTCTGTCTTTCTAGAGAGCGCATGCGCCCTATAGCAAAAACTCCAACAAAATAAAAAATAGAAAAATCATGATGCATTTTTCTGTTTTTCTATGCAAAAATGAATGACTTTTCCAATAACCCAACAGCTATCCAATAAAGAATTCAGTTTTTGTGAGAAAAAATATTTAAGCATTTGTATCTAAACCTAATAACTTACAACATTTCACAAAAATTTAAGAAATCTTTATGATATTTCAGAGACAGTGTTAAAATATGTTAAATCTGAGGTTGATATTGTGAAACTGCATACAAATTAAACATGATATTTTATATAAATTAGAAAATTAAAAATTACTAAAATCAAGTGTTCAATTAGTGTTTAAGGTTTCCCTTTAATAAAAGATCCCAAAATACTACTTGTAATGTGACAGTAAAAATACTGCTCTATATAAAGAACTAAGAAGAATATGACTTGACTATTCAATAAAGAAAATCTCTAGCTTAAATGTTTGAAACAAGACTGTTTTATACATGTATATACACACATACTTTATAATACAGGAACAGAATCCATACCAATATTGTATTAATATTTATCCCTACAAAACTCATCATTGGGAACCAGCAGTTACCGTAATGGCTATGTTGCTGGACTCCCACATAGTCGACCGCAGTTCGCATCTTGGACCCGGTGGCTTAAAACTCACGCCGGGCGCGTGTGCGTGCGTGCCCAAGATCCCGAGAGGAGAATGGAGGAGAAGGGATTGCAGCGTGACCATCCTCCCTGGGGGGTGATTTCTCGCTTTCTGTCTCTCTATCTCTGTCTGGCGAGCGCACATGCCCTATAGCAAAAATCTCTCAAAAACAAACAAACAAACAAAAAAACCATCATTAACAAATTGGTCAGAATGTAAAGAAATTATCCTCCATTTTTATGGCAGGAGAAATTAAATAATGAAAAGGAGAAGCATGAAAAAATAAAGCATATGACTCCTTCTAAGCCCCATCCAACTATTTTAAATGTATTTACCTATGAAATAAAAGACCTATTTGAAAAAGAGTTGAACTAAAGATACTTCACCATGAAACATCACCTTCTTTAGAGTTAATGATAATTATAATTTATACCTAAACTAAAAATAGTAAAATTAAACTCTAGCTCTATTTATTGAGGTATTCTATTTTAACATGAAAAGGGGAAAAGAGGTCACATAAATATGTACCATTACTGTGTCAATTAAAAATAATTTTTAAAGTTAATAAAGAAAAGTATGTAATGGCAAAAAATACTGCCTCTGGTAGAAAATATGAACGGAAACATGATAAAAGAAATAGTTAAAAAATAGATGTCACATGAAGACAAGACAAACAAAAACAGCATTTGAAAACGGATGCGCAGATTGAAGTGCTGCAGGTATAATGCAAAAAAATGCCAAAGGTTGGGACCAGCAGGTGGCATGGCGGTTAGAGTGCTGGACACTCCCACATGGCTGACCACGGTTCAAGTCCTGAACCCAGTGGCTTGCTTTCTCACTCTTTCTCTCTCTCATTCTCTCTGACAGATCAAACTGAAAAATTATAATAATAAATAAGTTAAATAAAATAATCATTTTTTTAAAATGCCAAAGGTTGTCAGAAAACCATCAGAAATTAGGAAGGAAGGATTCTTTCCAACAGGTTTCAGAGACTTCACAGCCCTGACTACATTTCTATTTCAGACTTCTAGTCTCCAGAACCAAGACAAGAAATTTCTATTGCTCTAAGTCACTTAGTTTGGGGCATTAATTATAGGTGACTTAGGAGACTCATCAGATGTATGGTTTTTATCACAGTTTTCTATTGGATTATTTAAAAATCAATTATTTAATACTATTATTTGAAAGGCCTTTTTTTTTTTAAGGAATAGACACATATTCATCAGATCTCTTCTGACAAAATAATGTTCTGTATTTCAATGTGGGGGCAGAGATTTGGGTATTCTTTTCATTTATTAAAATAATATTATGACTACGGATATCGCTACAGACCATGTGCATATCCACGGAAAAACTAAAAGATACATATTGAGCTCGAAATGTTTATCTAATACAAGTTTACACAAAGCTGAATAAAATTTTTATTTTAAAACATCAAAGTAATAACAAACACAAATGTCCGAATTATACAAACTGTTATGTATATATGTACATACACACACGCCATTTTAAACTTGATTCATCTTTCATCTTTTTATCTGAGTAAAAAGAAGAACACTTTCCTCATTCAGCAGATTTCTGATGTTGTAATAATTACCTAAAAGTAAAGGGATAAGAAAGTAAGAATGTTTTCAAGGAATCTTTCCTTTTGATTAAGTATTTAGTTATAATCTGACAGTTATAACAGAAAAACAATTCTCATCTCTATTTAATTTCATGAACTGAAAAATCCAAGAGTTAGCCACTACCTGTGACCTAGATAAAGATTGAAAGAATGTAAATTTTACATCATTCTGGTAATGAATGCACAAATAAGTTAGACAAGGGTACCAGAAGAGAAAAATCTCTTTCTGAAACCAATCTTTATTAAGTCTTTGCAACTACTGTAGATTCCCCTAAACCATACATACACAAATAAAGGTACAATGATAAGTAAAACAGAAGCTCAAAGGCAAATGCTACTCTTAAGTGAGATAATAAATAACAGCGAAAGTAGAAAAAAAAAATGGAAGGCATCCATATAGCATGTTTATTAGCTGTGAGTACTATTGGAACTTTGTATATATTAGACATTGATACGAATTAATAAAATTTGTAATAAAGTATTCTCAGCAGAACTGGCAAATACCAAGGACTATATAAACGTAGCTTTTATCATCTCCTGCCATTAGAATGTAAGCTCTGTAAGTATAACAATTTTTTTTGCCTGATTTGTTCACTTCTCTATCCCAAACCCTTAAAGCAAAGCTTGGCCATAGTAGATTCTTCATCATGTTGTTTGAGTGAATCAATGAATAAGTTAAGAAATAAATTTTAAAAAAGACCTATTCCTAATGACTTGGGTTCTTCCAGAGTCTATGAAGCACACTGTTCTGTATGTTTAAAATAATCCACTAAAATTTGTTTGACTACATAATATCTTAGAGATAACACAGGGGAAATCATTTTTCTTCTATCCCAGATTACGATATCTGTTCTAACTAAATATTTTTAGAAAACTTTTTCCCCCTAGTGAGAATCTTACTATGTTATCTAGGCTGGCCTCAAACTCAAGATCCTCCTACCTAAGCCTCCTGAGTAGCTGGACTACAGGTGTGTGTCATTTCACACAGTCTAACTAATTATTTTTATTTCCAAAGAGCAACAATTCTTAGTTAATTTTCATGTATCAAAATACTAATATACTTACCTAACAACAAAATAAAAGGAAAACACGTACCAAATTGCTTTAGCATTAGTCATATAATACTTCATTTTGACCACTTCATAGTGCCCATGAGAAATTCTATGGTACCATATCCACGATAAATAAATCTATAATTATACTTACCTGAAGGAACATAGAATGAGTCCCCAGTAGTTATCATATAAGGTGTTTCATGTAAGGTACACAAAAGGTCACCAAATTCAACATAAAAAACCTGTATAATTAAAAATAAAAATCTCACATTGAAAACCCATTTCAAACAACTATACTCTAAAGGAAATGTGATAGGTAGAATGACACTTGACAGACATACATGCTCTGATCTTCAGAACTTGTATATATATTATTATTACATAAAAAAAAGAACTTTGAAAAAAGGAAGTTATCTTTGACAATATAGGTGGACTCAACCTAATCACATGCGACCTTAAAAATTAGAGAATTTTCAAAGGAAAAATGAGGCAGAAAGAGAAGTTAGATAAATTAGAAGCTTAAAAAGGACTTGCACTGTTGCTAACACTAAAAGTATGGGGGTCATGAACCAAGGGACATGGGCTGCTACTGGAAGCTGAGAATGATACCCTGGCCAACAGCAGGTAAGGAAATGAAAATTTCACTCCTACAATCACATGAAACTGAATTCTGCCAACAATCTGAGTAAGTGTGGAAACAAATTCATCCTCGGAGCCTCCAGAAAGGAATACAGACCTGCTAACATCTTAATTCTAGGCTTATAACATTCTAAAAAAGGATCAGGTCATGCCCACCAGGCTTCTAACCTGCATAATTGCGAGACTATAAGAGTACTGTTGTTTATCTTTTTTTACATTTATTTTCATTATTTTGAAATCTGACCAGAGGAAGAGAAAGAAAGTGAGAAAGCAAGCAACCAGGTCTGGGACTCAAATCGTGGTCGACCATGTGGGAGTCAGGCATCTTCACCACCATGCCACATGCTAGCCCCAAGAGTATTGTTTTAAACCACTAAATGTGTGGTAATTTGTAAGGGTAACAATAGAAAACTAATAGAGGAAGAAGGTTCTTCTGTTATTCTTGATTAGTATTTTTTTTTTCTTTTTGGAGAGGTTTTTGCTATAGGGCGCGTGCACTTGCCAGACAGAGACAGACAGAAAGCGAGAAACCACCCCCCAGGGGGGATGGCCACACCGCAATCCCTTCTCCTCGGATCTCCTCTCGGGCATACACGCACACGCACCCGGCGTGAGTTTTAAGCCACCAGGTCCAGGATGCAAACTGCGGTAGACTACATGGGAGTCCAGCGACACAGCCATTATGCTAACTGCTGGTCCCTTATTTTTGATTATTTACCAGCTTATGAAAATTAAGAACTGCCATAAAGAATATCATTTAACTAGGGGCCAGCAGGTGGCATGGTGGTTAAAGGAGCTGGACTCCCGCGGTTAGAGTCCTGGACCTGGCGGCTTGCTTTCTCACTCCCCACTCATGCCCCCTGTCCTTCTCTGGTCAAATTTAAATAAAATAAATAAATAATTTAAAAAGTATATCCTTTAACTATACTAAAAAATACCCAATTATAAGTATTCATGTTTAAAGGTTACATGTTTGGGACACCACACTACTCAATCTGACTGATGAATCAGACAGACAAAAAGCCAAATCCTCCTACTTCTCCAAATCATACATTTAGGCAAGCATTGAGATTAAGAAAGTAAAAGGATAAATCTAACCCTGAGTTAGACTGGCTTTCATATTCAAACAAGGCAGACTTCACACTTTATACATAAGCACACTGGCAAGGGTAGTTTTTGAGCAACTAAGATAAAAAAGTGTTAGCCTTGAGCCAACCTGTGGCCTGGTAGTTAAGTTGCTAGATCTCACATGACTAATTGTATGGCTTGAGTCCTAGATTAGATACTTAGAAAACATGCTGAGCATGTTACTCTTTTGTAAGAGGAGGGAGAACTGGAGAAGGGACTGCAGTGTGCCTATTCCCCATGAGGGATGCTTCCTCCCTCTTCTTTTCAGTGTCTCTCTGGTGAGAACACACACGCTCTGACCCCGCCACCCCCCCACCCCCCCAAAAAAAAGTGTAGGAGCTCTTATGACTTAGCCACTGTTACGGATTGAATGTTTGGGTCCTCCCCTAATATTCCCAGTTTGAAATCTAACCCCCAAAATGATGATATTAGGAAATGAGTCATTTGGGAAGTAATTAGTTCATGAGCATAAAGCCTTCATAAATATATCGGTACCTTTTTAAGAGGAGACAAGAGAGTTCATTCTCTTTCTCCCCCTTCCCCCTTGCCATTTCACTATGTAGGATATAAAAAGACAATCATTAGCAAAATAGGAAATAGACCCTTACTGGGGGGATTTGGCTTTTCGTCTGTCTGATTCATCAGTCAGATTGAGTAGTATGATGTACCAAACATGTAACCTTTAAACATGAATACTTATAACTGGGCATTTTTTAGTATAGTTAAATGATATATTTTTAAAGTTAATAATTTATTTAAAGATCTGGACACCAGATCTTTTACTTCACTAATCTTTGACCTTCCAGCTTTCAAAACTCTGAGAAATGTTTGTTCTTTTTCTTTTTCTTTTTTTGGAGAGGTTTTTGCTATAGGGCGTGTGCGCTCGCTAGACAGACAGAGAGAGACAGAGAGACAGAAAGTGAGAAATCACCCCCCAGGGGGGATGGCCACGCCGCAATCCCTTCTCCTCCGTTCTCCTCTTGGGATCTTGGGCACGCACACACATGCGCCCGGCGTGAGTTTAAGCCACCAGGTCCAGGACTCGAACCACGGTCGACCACGTGGGAGTCCAGCGACATAGCCATTACGCTAACTGCTGGTCCCTATTTGTTCTTTTTCTTAAGAGAGATTTTTGGTATAGAATGCATGTGCTCCCTGGAGAGTAAGAAAGCAAGAAATCACACCCCAGGGGTGATGGCCACACTATAATCCCTTCTTCTCCATTCTCCTCTCAGAATTTTGGGTATCCAAGTACAGACACCTGGCATAAATTTCAAGGTGCTAGGTCCAGGACTCAAACCACTCTGTCAGTCATGTAGGAGTCCAAAGACTTAACCATTACACCACCTGCTGGTCCCAAATGTTTGTTCTTTAATCCACTAAATCTATGGTCCTTATTACAACAGCCCAAACTAAGACACCATAAAGAACATTTTGTCCTAGATAATCAAATCCTTTTTTTTTTTTTAACTACTTTGTACAATGACCCTAAAACACCAAAGTACTAATAGTTTGCTCTGTACAAGGCACCATTCTGGGCACTTTATCATTTAATGTACGAGGGATCTTCAAAAAGTTTACTAGAAATGGATTTTAAGGAAAATCAACTAATGGATTTTTAATTTTTTCCATCAAAATAAACTCTTACTTTAATTTCATTTTCCCACAAACTTCTTCCCTTCTATGTGCCTACTAATGAGGCAGATACTATTTTACGAGTTTTTCACAGATGAAGTAGCTGAGGAACCAACAGGTAACCTTCCAAGGTAAAAACATAAATGGACGAGCTGGGATTTAAATTTAGGCACTTTGATTCCAGAATTCATACACTAGCCCCTAGGACATACCACTTACCTAAATGGAAAAAAGTTCCTGAAATATTCTAAAGGTATTTTTATAACTTAAAATAAAAAACTTTTCTTTTTTTGAGAGGTTTTTGCTATAGGGCGTGTGCGCTCTCCAGAAAGATAGAGAGACAGATCTCTCTCTCTCTCCAGTGAGCACATATGCCCTATGACAAAAATCTTTAAAAAAAATAAAATACTGTTTTCCCACCTAAATATAAATGAGTATTTAATATGAAGTACCCATTCAATACTTAAATTTTCGATTGTCTCTTAAATATCGTATTTTTAAAGGTTTGTCTGAATCAGGATCTAAGTAAGAGCTCGCATGGATTGGCTGATCTGTTTCTTTTCTTTAAGGTTTTTGCCATAGGGCACATGCACACACTAGAGACAGACAGTGAGAAGGAAAGTGAAAATGATATCCCAGCAGGGATAGCCATGCCTTAATCTCCATTCTCCTCCTGGGATTTTAAGCATGTGTAAACATGCACCCAGCGTGAGCTTCAAGCCAACAAGTCCGAGACTCAAACCATGTTCAGCTAAGTGGAAATTCAGGGCCTTAACCACTATGCATCTTGCTGGCCCAGTTGATCTGTTTCTTAAATCTCTCAATCAACAGTGGTGGTTCTCAATTGGGGGGTGATTTTTCCCTTCAGTGGACAATTAGCAATTTCTAGAGACACGCTTAATTGTCACAACTAGAATGGTGATACCTGGAATCTAGAAGGGAGAGGCTGGAAAAACTAAGCATTCTACAATACAATAAACAGGACAGTCACTCTATATAACAAGACTTTTAGAGTCTAAAATATCAATAGGGTTGTGGTTGAAAAATTTTGATCTACATGTTCTTCCTGGTTCCTTATTTTTTATTTCTTACAGCTTATTTATTAGCAGTTTATTATAAAAATCTTCACCCAGCTGGGTTTTGCTGATTATATCCCAGGTGTCATTTAAAAAGCTGTCATCCTTTTCCTATAAACTGGTAATTTGATCTAGAAACTTCATTAGATTCAGGGCATTTTTTTTTTCTGTATGTGTGTGTGTGTATGTGTGTGTTAGGAAGTTGCAAAGGCAAGACTCATTTATTGTGTCATATTTTTTCTTCAGGAGGTTTATTTCTGATTGTGTTCTTTTTAGATGTTAGCAGCCTTTGATGCTCACTACCTAAATAAAATAGCTTATCAGGGCTGCAAATGGTAATACTTCAATTCTAAAATGTTTTCTTCACTAGCTGAAATATTTTTAACAAGAACAAACTTCTCATCTACTACATTGATCACCTAATAGTAGGGTTCATATGGGAAAGCCAGAATAAATGTTTGATTCTTTTCTTTTCCCTTCCCAGTTGTCAAAATGAGGCTTCCTAGAATCCTTCAATAGTGACGAATTAGTTTTCTTTTCATTGTAGTCTTATCATATACTTAGATATAATTGATACATATATCCATCCACTAAAGTTATCCTTGTTGGTATTCAAATTTTCACATCTTTGGCCTGTGTGAGCAGCTTCAAGTTGGATCCTGAGATCTTATAACCCAATCATAATGGTCTTTCATAGTTCACTAATGAGGACTATAAAAATATTCCAAGCTCAGACACAAATCTGGAATCAGACATTTCTCCAAGGACCTCTAGTTATTCGAAGAAGCTTCCTATCACTTTAGTCTTTTTAGTTCTAAAGCATTTACTATGAAATTAAAAACATACTTCCAACTTTTTCCCTCTTCTTAAGAGAGATTTTTGCAATGGGGGGGTGGGGTGGGGTGGGTAGGGCGCGTTCACTCACCAGACACACAGAGAGACAGAGAGAGAGAGAAAATGATAAATCAACACCCCTGGTGGTGGTGGGGGGGGCACTGTAATCCCCTCTCCTCATTCTCCTCTTGGGATTTTGGGCACACACACACACACACACACACACACACACGCCTAAAGTGAATTTCAAGTCGCTGGGTCTAGGACTCAAGGTCTAGGACTCAAACTGCAGTGAGCCAAAGAGTCCAGCGCTGTAACTTCCATATCACCTACTTGCCCCAATATTTCCAACTTTTGTCCACTGGGTTTTTCTCTCTCCTCCTAAAATTATTAGTTGGCAAATTTTTCTTTGTTCTCCATATCAACTTTTACATTTTCTGCTTTTTAATCTCTCTTTTTTTTTGTCTTTTGGAAGAATTCAACAACCAGCTTTCATATCTAATTCAATTCTTCTGTGGTGTGATTTTAACAAACCTCCTATTATGACTCCTTCTCAAATTGTCCAGACTGATTCTCTCACACTGTGTAAGAAGGAAAAAGTTAATGGCCTATACTATTTCTCCAACTTGTTTCCCTTTTTATTCAAGAGCATATCAATATGCTTCATGTCTTAACAGAAAAAATACTCCTCTTAAAAAAATTTTTAAAACTCTAATTTTTAATTATAAAAAGTTAAGGTAGGGGGCAGTGGTTGTGAAGCAACTGGCCTCACATGAGAAAGGTTCTAGGTTTTGTACCTTCCTGAGTACACTGGGAGTACCTGTGCAGGCCCATGATCCATGCTGGATGAGGTCAGGGACAGATCACAGCATGAACACCCTGTTGAGGTACCTATTTCTCTCTTGCTCTTTCATTTAAGATTAAATGAATGAACTTTAACAACGGCAAAAAAGTTAAAGAAATATTAAGAAATAAAAATCAACTGTAATCAAACAGTAACATGTTATTTTTCTGTATTTTCAAGTTTTTGTCATTTACATTTTAAAATTCTCGTCAGAAAAATAGACACTTTTTTCTGTCTTGCACATTTGCTTAAATGTTTATCCCAAGGTCTTTGTATACAGCTATTCTTCAAAATAATATACTTAAAACTAATTTTAAAATGCTTAGTCCAGCACCTGGAACATATTAGTGGCTTGTGTTACTGCTTACTATATCATATAATGATTTATTCTATTACCAAGTCAAAACTATAACCATTTTTTTCCTTAAGCAAATTCCAGTGGTTACTAATTTTTACAATTACAGTTAATGTTATAATAAATAACTACATATGTTCAGTTTCCCTCCTTTAACTGATTTCCCTAGGAAAATTTTCCAGAATTGAGATTCACAGGTCACAGGGTATGAATATTTTTACTCAGAAATTATAAAGTGTCATTTGCTTTTAAATGTGTATTCCTTTGACTATTAGCCAGGTTAAACACTTTAAAACATTAACTGTTGGGGCCGGCAGGTGGCATGGTGGTTAAGGTCGCTAGAATCTCCCTTGCTTTCTCACTTTCCCTCTCTAGTTAAATAGAAAAGAAGGAAAGAAGGAAGGCAGGCTAAATAATTCTTAAAAGAAAAAAAGTTAACTTTTTTTTTTTTTGGTAGAGAGGGTTTTAATAGTGTATATGTGCTCACCAGAGAGATAGAGAGAAACAGAGAGACAGAAAGTAAGAAATCACACCCCAGGGGGAATAGCCACGCTACAATCTTTTCTCCTTCGCTCTCCTCTTGGGATTTTGAGCATGCATAAGTATTATTTGTACAGTAATGACATTCTATGTTTATATTCACTATTAATTGTTCCTTTAACACTACACAGAGACCATCTACTGCTTCCAATGTTATTTTCACTCTTAATAAAATCAATTTCAAGATTAGACTGATAAGTTTTTTTTAAATCAAAATTCTAGTTACACTGATGTAGTAATAAATTAACCTTTGACTCTCATATGTACTTTTTCCTTCCCTTGCCTCAACTTGCTGTTCACTGTTAATAAAACCTCACGGGTCTTGATAGCTTTTTCCCCTCCTTTTCGGGCTTTAACTCTGTTAGTAAAAAAGAACCACTGTGAAAATGATACTTTAGTAACTCATGATTTCATAGATTACTGAAATGTTATATACTAAAAAAGTCCCTTACTCATATTTTGAAAATGCTGATTTAATATTAAATATTCTTAAAATTTGGTGCTACTGAAATTCTATAATTCTCAAATTCAGAATACAAATTTATATACAATCATGCATCACAGGGTTACATTCTGAGAAATATGTCTACTAGGCAAATCTGTCATTGTGTGAGGATCAGTGTAACTACACAAACCTAGATGCATAGTCTACTATACACCTCGGCTATATGATGTTGTTATAATCTTTTGTTGGGACCACCATCGTGTATGTGGATCATCACTGACATTAAATACCACTATGCAGTAGATGACTATATGTGCGTGTGTATAAACATAAAAAGTGGAACACTGCAAAGGTATATGTCTCTACTGGGGTTGGAACAATGAGGGAGGTAGATAAAATTATGTATTTCAATATGTAATATTAATAGCTTACAAACAGGGCCTTCAAACTACTCATGAAGGAGCCAGCATCTGTTGTGGTGGTTAAGGTTCTGGACTCACACATGGTAGACTGCAGTTCAAGTCTCAGACCTGTCAGCTTGAAAATTATGCTGGGCATGTGTGAGCCAAAAACCCTGAGAAGAGAATGGAGGAGGAACTGCTGCATGGCCATACCCCCAGGAGGGGGGTGATTCCTCACTTTCCCTCTATTTACAGCAAGTACACATGCCCTGTGACATTAAAAAAAAAAAAAAAAAAAAAAAAACTTAAAAAAACATCTTCACGAAAAATGTACACTATGAAAAAAATCAATGCATGGATTTCAAAGTACCTTTCACCAAAATAAGCTCATATAATAATTCCATCTTCCATGAACTTTCTGATGCACTCATAAATTACTTAGTACTTAAGCAACAAGCTCTGGTCCTGAGTTTACTGCTAAGTAGTTAAGTGATTTTCAAAGAAGTCTTTTAATCTATTTTTCAACTGCATTATAGAACTGTGAAAAAGTAAACTTAATTTCCACAATCCCCTCCAGTTCTAAAATCCTAACAATTTGACTAGAATCCTATATATATTCTAAGTATTCTTATATTCTAAGATTCTTTCTATTTCTTGAGGGAGATTTTTGATATAGGGCACATGTGCTTGCCAGAGAGACAGAAAGCAAAAAGCAACCCCCCATCCCCAGGAGGGATGGCCAGCCATAATCTCTTTTCCTCCATTCTCCTCTCATGAGTTCTGGCACGCGCACACACACGCATGCACACACACACACACGTGCCCAAGGTGAGTTTTTTTTTTTTTTTTTCCCCCCCAGGGGGAGTTTTAAGCTGCTAGTTCCAGAACTCAAACTAGCCCATGTGGGAGTCTAGCACCATAACCATTATGCCATCTGCTGGTCCCTCTAAGATTCTTTTAAATAAAGACCATTCCTTACACTTCTGCACCTTGAGGATGAAGTGCTATACACAGTAGGCACTTTTAAATAATCACTACCTGATTGACTCTAAATTAATTTTAAAAATAAAAAAATTTTCTGTGCGAAGTATAGTAATAGAAAGTCATTTCTGGGGTCCAGCAGGTGGCATAGTGGTTTAGGGTGCTGGACTTCCACATGGCCAACTGTGGTTCAAATCCAGGACCTGATGGCTTGCTTTCTCACTCTCTCTTTCTCTCTGTTCCTCTCTGGTCAAATTTTAAAAATACATAAATAAATAAGTTAAATAAAATAATTCTTGGAAAAAAAGTCATTTCTGAGGAAACAGCAGTTTAATGTTTCATCAAATCCAATAAATCAGAGTTCTATCTTCATCAAAACTTAAGTATACATGGAGACATATACTCACCAATGTATCTAGGCCAACATGCTGTTTACCCTTTTCTTGATGTGGTCCTAATACCAATTTCCCAGTTGAAAAAAGGGGTGTATCCAGTGTTTTATATACTTTCAACTTATCATGATCAACAAAAAACTGGTATGTATCTCGTGGCCTTATAAGATCTAGGAGGAAAATAGTAATGCAAACATAAAGCAATAGTGATGACATTATTCAATGATACAACATATACACATATATAATAGTTATTTCTAGATATAACCTGCCTTAGGGAGACAGAACTGATTAAGATTCACTGACTCTGGGGCTAAAATGTCAGAGGTCAAATCCCACCTCTCTTTTATAAGCTGTATGACCTTGGGAAGATTTCTTAAGCTCTCTGACTTTGGACAATTTTCTTTTCTGAAAAATGTATTAACAGTTCATCTGTTGATATATTATCAACAGATGAACTGTTTAAAATCTTGTTTGGCAAAAAGCAAGCACTGTGTTAATCTTAGTAATAATGACAGTGTTATTAGCTCTACTGTGCCTGAGATAAAAAATAAAATTTGCTGAAACATAAGATTTTCTTATCTTTAAAAAGTTTAACATAGTTCACAATGCAAATGTATCATCACCAGTGTCAACAGAGTAGTTTCCCTTATCCATGGTTTCAGTTACCCGTGGACAACCGCAGTCTAAAAAGCGGTGAGTCTAGGACAATGAAGTATTTTGGGGAACAGAGAAACTGCATTCATATTAATTTTTTTTCAGTATCTTGTTATAATTGTTCTAATTTATTAGCTATTGTTAATCTCTTACTGTGACAAATTTGTAAGTTAAACATTATCACAGTTTTGTATAAGAAAAAATAGTATATAAAGGGTTTAGTACTATCCTTGATATAAAGCATCTTGGAGGTCTTGGAAAGTATACCATCAGGTAAAGGCTATGAAGGCTATGAAAAACTATAGTTTTAACTACTGATGACAAATTACCATCTCACTTTCAAAAATTTCTTTTACTTAACAAACCTTACCAACCTATAGTTAATATATCCTTCTATCATCAGTTTCAGACTCTATTTCTCTAAATAGAGAACAGAATAAAAATAGAAATTCTTAGGTAAGAATATTAGTGATCCCACAGACTACAAGGTATAGAAAATACACAGATTCAAAAAAGGAGCATACAAAAAGTGAACTCCTAACACCGTACCTTTTCTAATCTAGTAGAGTACAGCAATGTGTTTAGTTAAAACTAAACAAAACTCTGTATTCCCACCTCTGTTGCCAAATAATCAATCAGAATATAGAAATAACGTTTCTGATATATAACTTAAGATGTAAAATGGAACCTATTTCATAGCCAAAATTTTAAAATGGAATATCATTACCACCTTTCTGGTTTGAACTACTTATCCTCTGACTTAGGATAAAAAGTTCTCAGTACAAACTGGTAGAGTCTTAACAGTTATTAAAATAGTAAAATATTTCCTATATGCAAATATTACTGGGTTGGTAAATAGTTGAGTATTTTCTAAAGAGCCCCTGTAGGTTATCCCTTGGGACCTCCCATAGTCTCCCAGAGACTAAATGTTTAATGCCTGTCTAGGGCTAGCAGGTGGCATGATGGTTACGGTGCTGGACTCCCACATGGCTAAACATGGTTCAAGCCCTGAACCTAGAGGCTAGCTGTCTTACATTTCCTTTCTCTCTGTGTATGCCTCTCTCTGGTCAAATTAAAAAATAATAATAACAAATTGAATTAAATAAATAAATAATTCTTTTAAAAAAGGAAAGAGAGAAATGCCTGCCTAATATGGCAGGAATCATCTAGGACCTTATGCCTACCTGAGGTTAAAGCTACTATTTGTGTGGCTGATTTGATGCCCTTGTTTGTCATCTTCACAAAAGTTTCATGTCCAGGTACCCTTATTAGCATCCATGGCACAAAAGGCTGTCTGTGCCTGCCCAGCATTAGTACCTGGCCCCACAGTAAGAGTATATCCTGTGGTCTGCCAGTTAACTTGCCACAATTCCCTATAAAGAGTCTCTGTCCCCATGTGCCCTCCTGGTCAAAGGCAGCCTAGATCCTGCTGGAGGAGGCAATATTCCTGATGGTAGCACTTGTAGCCCAGAGGACAAACACATGGTGCTATATGTCCCCTAGAAGTTGCCTGTCATCACTTCTCCCCCAAAGTTGTCCTTACATAGGCTGCTTAATGGAATTAGACCCTCTATAGGACTTCAGCATTGAAAGAGCTGGGGAGAGAAAGGGAAAGTTGATAGGTCAATGATCGAGCCAGCAGTCTGTTCTTACTAGTTGTTAAAGTATTTTCAGTATCATCCCAGGTCTTACCCTTGAGGGTAATCTCCCTTGTTTCTGGATCCTTTACCCTCGTTGGCTGCAAAGGATCTCCTAGAGGTACATTCAGAGTTACCATTAATTTATTCTCTGCAAAAGAAACACCATTGAAATACAAACAACTTCCTTAAAATTCTTTTCAATGATAAAAAAAGTCCAGTAAAAAATACAGCTATGGACAACTTATGGAAGAAAACTTTCAGTGGCATAACAGCCTCTTCCTGCTATAGTCACTCAGATAAACAAAAATTCAAATTTAAAAGCCCACAATGGGGCCAGCAAGTGGCATGCTGGTTAAAGAGCTGGATTTTCACATGGCAGTCTGTGGTTCAAGTTCCAGACCCAGTGGTATGAAAGCTGGGTGCAGGTATGTTTGCCCCAAATCCTAAAAGAATAGAAAAGGGAGGCATGCCCATCCACCCTTGGAGGTGATTTTTTTTTTTTCACTTTCCCTCTCTCTGTCACTCTGTGGCAAGTGTCTGTACCCTATGATAAAAACCTGAAAGAAAGAAAGAAAAAAAAATACCCACAATGAGGGCCAGGTGGGAATGTGGTGGTGGTGATGCAGCTGGACCTATGTAGGAAGGATTGTGGGTTCACATCCAGTGGCCTCCCTGATTACATGCCTGTGGTTCAGATCAGCTGAGACTGGAGATAAATCATATCATGGGAACTCTGGTGAGAGTGTCTGTCTTTTTGTCCATCTGTCTCTTTTTCTCTCTTTCTTAAGGACAAATAGGTGAATAAGTATTATTATTTTTAAATTAAAAATAAAGCAATGATTTAATATTGAAGTCAACATCCTAAACTTTCTATTTTTTTGTAAGTCTATTATAACATGTCAACTCTTGATCTCTTGCATCAAGTTAAATGATGTTTTTCTTACTCTCTAGGAGAGCTAGAAATATGTAATACAGGGACCACCAGCAGGTGGTCTGGTGTTTAAGGCACTGGACTCTCACATGACTGACTACAGTTCAAGTCCCAGACCCAGTGGCTTAAAACTCATGAAAAGTGAATGTAGATGTGTGCCTAAAATTCCATGATGAGGATAGAGAAGGAATTGCAGGATGGTCATTCCCCCAGGAGGTGATTTCTCACTTTCCCTCGCTCTGTCTCTGTCAGAACACACGTGTCCTATGGCAAGAATGTTAAAAAAAAAAAAAGAAAGATGTAATACACTTTAGAAAGAATCCATCGGAATGTCTATTATAGGGGCCAGCAGGTGGCATGGTGGCTAAAGTGCTGCACTCCTACATGTCTGACTATTGTTTGTGTCCTCTACCCAGCAGCTTGAAAATCACACCAGGTGCATGTGCATGCATACCCAAATCCCTAGAGGAGAATGAATGGAGAAAGGACTACAGCACAGCCATTCCTACTATGGGTTGATTTCTCATTTTCTCTCTCCCTATCTCTCTGGTGGACTGCATACACCCTGACCATAGAAAAAAAGATTGCTGTTACAGCATAGAATAGGTAAGCTTCTTTTGACTGAGCAATTTACTCATGAGGAAATAAATATTTTATATTATGCTATTAATAGCTGTTTTTATACAATAAAATTAGCTTACTTTCAAAATGGGGAGGGTGGGGAACGGACATTAAAAATGTGAATTTTTACCTATTATATTATGTCTGGTTTTTAGGGGTAAATTTCAAATTTTATAATGATTGTCTTCTCAAAAGCACTATGTTATTTAAAATAAAGTCTAAAAGTTACTCCCAGAAATAAGTTCATACTTCTTTCATCATTATCAGGACAGATCCTTTTCCTGTTATCTATTTTGTTGACTTTTCCCATGTTTCCTTTTGCCTTCCTTTTAGATGATACTGTGTCTGGGGATAGTATTCCACCAATCACAAATCCTCCTAAAATTTAACAACAAAAAGGTAAGATATCATACCTGACAAAGTGAAAAGTTTGGAACAAAAACTCTAAACAAATATAACACATTTCCCTTCAAAGTGCCAATGAATACATTACTATGCAATTTATTGTAATCTATGTTAGTCCTTTGATTTAGACATATCTATCAAAGAAAGAAAATAATTTAAAAATAACACTATGCTTTTTTCCCACTCTCCACCCTCTTGTAGAAAATATAATGAGAAAATGTTCAATGAAAGTAATGAAAAATACTTTACCACAATAAAGATTAAAAATGGATATTTTACCTTTACCAGTGAAAATTTTCTAATATTCTAATCCAATGCCTTATGTGATGCAATCAGAAAATGTTTCAGATAATATAAAAATAACAATACTCTATATAAAGCCACACAAATAGCTACAATGGCAGAAAAAACCCAGCATCTCTAGAGTAATCAGAGACATCTGGATTTGATTTCTGTTCTTATCACATTTGAGGGCCAGGGAGAATGACTTAATGAGATAATCTATGTACATGTATGTACATGCCTGACACAGAGTAAACACAAGTAAGCTGCAGCAATCCATACTACTTATTTACCTTATTTACTAACAGATATTAGAGAGTAAATGTGGTTTTACCTGATGGCCTTCCATGGTAATCTATCCGCTCTCCCCGCCAATATTCCAAAGGTTTCAAACGTGTTCTCTTAGTTCTGCGGACATTTGGTGTATTGGAGGGCAATACTGCAAAAAGATGTCAGACAAAAATGTACACATAAAATGTTCAGATGGGATAATATTTATTTCACAGTGGAAAAATTCATGCTACCTTTTTTTTTTTTTTGAGAGGTTTTTCACTATAGGGCGCGTGCACTCGCCAGACAGACAGAGAGAGACATAGAGACAGAAATCGAGAAATCACCCCCCACGGGGGATGGTCACGCCACAATCCCTTCTCCTCCCTTCTCCTCTCAGGATCTTGGGCACGCACGCACACACGCCCGGCATGAGTTTTAAGTCACCGGGTCCGTGACATGAACCATAGTCAACTACGTGGGAGTCCAGTGACATAGCCATTACGCTAACTGCTGGTTCCCTTGCTACCTTTTAGGACATGAATGTTTCTAGCAAAAAAAAAAAAAAACCTAGAAAAATGAAAATTTAAGATATAGTTGTGCTAATAATTAAAGAAACGCCAATGAAAACATGAGATATCAGATGGCAAAAAAAAAAAGAAATCTGATAATACTGGGACCAGCAGTTGGCGTAGTGACTATGTCGCTGGACTCCCACGTGGTCGACCACGGTTCGCGTCCTGGACCCGGTGGCTTGGACTCATGCAGGTGTGTGTGCATGCGTGCCTGGAATCCCGAGAGGGGAATGGAGGAGAGGGGATTGCGGTGTGGCCATCCCCCCTGGGGGTTGATTTCTCACTTTCTATCTCTCTGTCTGTCTCTCTCTCTGTCTGGCGAGCGCATACGCCCTATAGCAAAAACCTCTAAAAAAAAAAAAAAAAAAAGAAATCTGATAATACTGGGCCAACGATGTGAGAAATGAAACTCATCTTAAAAAAATGCAAAATTGGTATATTAAATTGATTTGTTGGCTATATTATCAAAGTCCTATGTTCTTATTTGTTTGCTAGAGCTGTCTAATTCAGAGTGGTTTAATACAATCTCTTATTCTAATTATATTATTTAAATAATCACCTTGATTTTTGTATGCATTTTTCCTTTATATATTTTAGTTGCTAGTTATTTGATGCAGCATAGTTTATGCACATACACACATACAAAGAAAATATGGTACATACATACAATGAAATATTATTCAACCTTTAAAATGAAGAAAATTCTGAGTTAGAAGGTAGTGTGATGGTTAAGGCACTGGATTTTCACATGGCCGACCACGGTCCAAGCCTCAGACTCAGTGGCTTGAAAAGTATGCCAGGGTGTGTGTGCATACGTGCCTAAAATTCCAAGAGAAGACTGGAGGAGAAGAGATTGTGGTATGGCCATCTCCTGGGAGGTGATTTCTCACTCATCTCTTTCTGTCACTATCTGTCTCTCTCCTGTGAGTCCACATGCCACATGGTAAAAATCTGAAAAAAAACCCTTACTTATAATCTCCAACCACATTAGTATTATGTGCTAGACAATCTCTAAGGCAATCAGCAATAAGTGGCTCTCTTGCATAATCCCCTCTTAAAGTATAGGTGGGACCTGTGACTTTCTTCTAATCGATATTAACAGTGACAGGGTGCTACTCAGCTGACAATACTATGGTTTTATATATATGTGACAATATATAGTATACATCGAAGACACTATCTAGCAGAAGCAAAGATTCTTCCTTGCTGACTCTGAAGTAAGAAGATACGTATGTAAAGGGCCAGAAACTGTGGGCAGCCACTAGAAACTGAGCACATCGCAAAATTGGCAGCTAGCAATAAAACAGTTAACTGGATCCTACAGTGTCAAGGGATTGAATTCTGACAACAGCATGAGCTCAGAAGAGGAGCTTCAGCTGAGATGGCAGTCCAGGCTAATACTCCAAATATAGACTGTGACACCCTTTAGCAGAGGATCTACCTAAGTCATTACCCAGGGAAACCTTGAGATAAGAAATATGTGCTGCCAGGCCAGCAGGTGGCATGGCACTTAAGGTGCTAGATTCCTACATGGTAGACCGCTGTTCAATTCTCGAACCTGGCATTTTTTTCCCTCACTCTACCCCTCCCCCAGTCTCTCTCTGGTCAAATTAAAAATAATAATAATAAAACAATTAAATACAATAATTCTTTTTAAAAAAGAAGGACGTGTTGTCTAAGCACTAAATTTGTGGTAATTTGCTAAGTAACAATAAAAAACAAATACGCATTATTTAAACTTAACTATATTATTCCGAGAATCATTCCTCATTACTATTTCCTCTCTTTAAATGAATATCTGATTCATGTAATACTTTATTAATCAGAATACATCACATGCGAATTTTACATGGAGGATACTAAATTCAGTTTTGGTCTGCTGCAGGATATACACAGCTGACACTGCGCTACAAGTTGGGACCACACGTGAGGCCCAAATTCAAGCTCCAGTTCAACCTAAGGGCCAGGTGGGTGACATGAACCTATAATCCCAGAAACCAAGGAGGCTGAGGCAGGAGGACTGAAAGTTCAAGGTTTGCCTGGCAAACACAGAAAGACCCTAAGACCCTGTCTAAAAATGAATGGGTGAGGTGGCATGTGCTTGTAGTGGATGTGACAAGGGGAGACACTATCTCAAAAAAAAAACAAAACAAGGGAACCAGCAGTTAGCGTAATGGCTATGTCGCTGGACTCCCACGTAGTCGACCGCGGTTCGTGTCCCGGA
>NW_006203745.1:1001453-1015026 GCF_000334495.1 Tupaia belangeri chinensis | reverse complement strand
CGTGCCCAAGATCTGGAGAGGAGAATGGAGGAGAAGGGATTGCGGCGTGACAATCGCCCCTGGGGGGGTGATTTCTCGCTTTCTGTCTTTATGTCTCTCTCTGTCTGTCTGGCGAGCGCACGCGCCCTACAGTGAAAATCTCTCCAAAAAAATAAATAAATAAATAAAAAATAAATAAACTCAAGCTTACATGATCTGCAAAATAAATGCACTTGTCAGAAAGAAAAATATCTTGGCTGAGTCTAAGATTATTGAATTGTAATACAGTAGGCTATAGATATTACTTTATTCTTCCAATGCTACACAAATAAGCAATGTCATCATTTTTTCTTTGTTCTCTTCTGCCTGTAAGTCTTTCTCTATTTCTCTCCTCCCCACCCCGCTCCCAAGGACTCAAACCATGACATGTGGGATCCAAGTGAAATAACCACTATACTACCTGCTGGTCCCCAAAGACAAAAAATCCTAAAAATGGCAAGAGAGAAACACAAAGGTTGCTCCATTAGACTAACACCGGATCTCTCAACTGAAACAATGCAGGCAAGGAAAGAATGAGAAGACATATTTAAATTCTGAAAGAAAAGCAATTTCAGCCAAGAGTACTATACCCAGAAAGATTATCGTTCAAATGGGAAGGAGAAATAAAATCATTCCCAGGTAAACAGATGCTGAACAAATTCATCAAAAAGAAACCGGCTCTTCAGGAAATATTTAAGGGACAACTACACCAGGAAAACTAAAGGGAGACAAACAGAAGTAAAGGAACACAAAAGAACTAGAAAAAAAGGGTAAATTCACACATATTGATAAAAACATTGAATGTTGGAACTAAATTTCCCAACTAGAAGTCTAAAAATGCACATTCAACTGTGTTAAACACAAGCAGGTTTCAATAAAAATTCACCAATTATCTGATAGATAGTTGTCTCCAAAAGTGTTAATATATATTTATTATTACCATTACTAATTAAATAAAACAAAATAATAAAGGAAAAATCCAATCTTTCTTAAAATGAATTTAAAGAAGGCTCATATCAAGAACTTTGTAAAGTCTATAAATCACCAAATGACTGGCTTTCCCATATCTTCACTTTTTTTTTTGGGGGGGGGGAGAGGTTTTTGCTACAGGGCATGTGTGCTCTCCAGAAAGATAGAGACAGAAAGCGAGAAATCACCCCCCCCAGGAGGATGGCCACGCTGCAATCCCTTCTCCTCTATTCTCCTCTCGGGATCTTGGGCACTCACGCACATGTGCCCAGTTTAAGTATAAGCCACCAGGTCCAAGACTCAAACCGCGGTCAACTACATGGGAGGCCAGTGGCATATCCATTATGCCAACTGCTTGTTCCTCCACATGTTCACTTTTAAACATCTCTTTCCAATTTTGTTTTGTTTTTGCTTTTTCAAACTTATTTCCTTACGGTAAGTATAGTACTATGGTCTTATAAAAACAGTGTGTGAATAAAAGTGTTCTATTTATATCTCTTTCTAATGAGCTACTATTATGTACTGACACAATTTTACCTATCTCTAGCTAGAACAATGATTAATATTCACTGATTTTTTTCAGATTATAAACTCTTATCTCTCAGAGTCCTCTACCTGGAAATTACAAATTCTTCTTTCACTTGCATATTAATACTATCTTTGTGGGGCCAGTAGATGACGTGGTGGTTGCGGTGCTGGACTCCCATATGGTTAACTATACTGTAAGTCCCAGATTTGGAGGCTTCCTTTCTCACTTTCCCTGTTTCTCTCTTTGTCTGGTCAAATTTACAAGTAATAATAGTAATAAATAAAACAATTTTTCATTAAAAAATGATTATTTTTATTAATTTATGAGATAGCTTACTGCCTTATTTTTAATCAATACGTTTTTCTTCAGACTGTTTCTCACAGTAAGCATCATAAACAATACAGTACAAACCTGCAGAATAACCATTGGAGCAGGTTTCAAATGTTTACAACATAATATAATGTTAAACTCTGAAGGTGGTGAATATGTTTATATACTGATTTGTTTATTACACACTGTATACATGCTTTTAAAGACCACTCTGTACCTCACAAGGATATATAATGATACAAGTAAATTGTAAATTACAATAACTATCTAAAGAGAAAATAATAAACCAGATAAAAGTGGGACAAAAGCCTGTCAATGACGCCATCTACCTAGCAGTTATGTTTCTTGTGACAGAATTCTCCACCCTAACTTCTTAGATTGGGTGAGATCATGCTCCTCATTATGGTGCAAAGAGTGAGAGGGCTATGGGATTTATGAATGGACAATAACTCAGTGACTTGCAATGATTTACTGTGAAATTTATGACAATTCAATATATAATTTTATCTATAATTAATGCAAATACTATTTCCTCCACTTGAAAGACTTGTTGAATTTACAAACAGAGATTTAATAATAGCATTTTCCTCAGTGGATATATTAAAAGAGAAAAAGAATCTTACCTAATTTATGATGCATTTTGTTCTCTGGGGTCATTATTGATCTTTTTACTCTTGAGCTGTCTGAAAATTCAAAAATAATTATTTTGAGCAATGGCTACTAATTCCACGTCAACTTTAACATGTTACTTGGTCAACTTCAGCAATAAGTATTGGGTCACTGAAAGTCATGACACATTTCTGCATAGAAAAACATAGAAAAATACATCATGACTTTCCTAATAACCTAATATTTTAAATAAAATTTGAGCTGAGGATACACTTTAAACTGAAAAGTGGCAAAAGCTTTCATCATTTTGTCAAATGAGTCCATGAAAGCAAAAAGCAAAAAAAATTATTAAGAATGACTGGAGGACTCCTCCACAGGAACAGAGAACTACTGTTTTCAGGGAATAAGAGAAATGAAGATTTTCTGCTAAAAATTCACTCTCCAGATCCTATTCTCAAATGGAGAGGCAAAAAAGGCAGGCCTTCAGAAGACTGACTCCTCCATAGGGGCTGAGAACTAGTGCTTTCAAGGAATAAGAGAAATGAAGATTTTCTGCTGAGAATTCATACTCCAGATCCCATGCTCAAGTGGTAGAGCCCCCGGACTCTTTTCCCTGCCTCAGTCTTTTCATTTTTAAATTTTTTTCTTTAATTTTTTAAGGTAAAGTTATTTTCATGGCTCTCAGATCCTCCTTCATCTTGCTGACAATTCCCTTTCCCCCTTCTCATTTAGGAAATAATTTTTCCCCCTCTTGGTTCTCTCTCTCTCTCTTTTCCCTCTTTCTCTGTATTCTTATCCTTTCTCTTTTACTTCATCACTTTGCTGCTCAGCCTTCATACACTGAGTATCTAGACAGGTCTAAGTGAACCGTAGTCAAACATGTGAATACTATTAACATCAACATATTCCTTCCTCAATTCCCACTGAATCTGCCACACAAAGGGAGAAAAAGGGAACAGCAAAGAGATTGCAGATCACCTCCTCCTGCACGCTTCTGAATGCTCAGACTGAGCTTCTAGAATTTAGGAAGAAACAACCCATCAGATGACTAGAAATCACTGCAGGGGCACAAGAAATATGAGAAATCAAGAAAATACCTCTCCCCCAAGGGAAAAGAATAACTCCTCTTCATCCACAGACAATACAATAGAACTTGTGAAAATGTCTGATAAAGAATTTAGAATATTCATAGTGACAAAGCTAACAGAGATGCAAGAGAAGAGAAACAATGACTCCAGAAGAGGCAGGAAAAAAGATCTGACAAGTTCCAGGAGGTGAGGAAGTTCTTGCACTATCTGAAAGAGGAAATACACACCATAAAAAAAGAATCAAAGGAAACTATTAGAGATAAAGGCTACAATACAGGAACTCAAAACCTCCCTCGAAAGTATTAAAAACAGACTAGATCATACAGAAAATTTAATCTCAGATGTAGAAAACAGAATCACTAGACTAGAAAAATTTACCACTAAGACTTAAAAAATAGACTCCAAAAATGAGAATAGTATACGAGAAATACTAGGTACCATTAAACGTCCAAACATCTGGAAAATCAGTATCCCTGAAGGTGAAGAAACTAATAAGGGCATTGATAATTTATTCCATGAAATCCTGGAAGAAAACTTTTTAAACCTAGAGAGGCATTCAAATATCTAGTCCCAAGAAATACAAAGGATCCCAAATAGAATCAACCCAAGAAGAGCTTCTTAAAGACACATAATAAGCAGATTGACCGAAACCACAGACAGAGACAAGATACTAAGACTTACAAGAGAGAAATGTCAAATTACCTACAAAGGACATCCCATTAGGCTAACAGCAGACCTCTCATCAGAAACAATGAGAGCAAGGAAAGAATGGTAAAGTATTAAATAAAAAACAATCTCAACCAAGAATACTATACCTGGCAAGATTATCCTTCAATATGGGAAGAGAAGACAAGAACATTCTCAGATAAACAAAACCTTAAAGAATTTACCAACACCAGACCAGTTCTCCAAGAAGTTCTCAAGGGATTGCTATTTTGGGAAAACTAAAGTCAGACACACAGAAATAAGAGTTCAAAAACAACTAAGAAAATAGCTAGCTTAATGGTAGGGACAAGTCTGGAACTGAATGTTATCTTCCAGTATTTAAATGGAAAGATTAGAACACAACAGAAGATAGATAAAGAATTTTATGGCTTTTGACTAAGACATTACTGATCTTCTATGCTTTGATCTCCAGAGTTAAGGATTTCTGTCTTGAGTTGTGGACAAGTCCATGTACCTTCTATTTGAACAGAATCCTAAACTGATTCCTGGCTTTAAGTCTTAAGCAAATTCTCTTAACATTTTTTTATTTTGATTTATTAAAGCTAAAACTGCCTTTCTTGAAATTAAAAAATATATTAAAAATACTTACTTAATCACCACAGTAAGCTATACAGCCTCAACTAGGTGCTACTTTATAGTATATTCATTCTACTCTCAGAGTTTCATGGCTAAAACCAAATGTGTGTTCATAGATATGTATATATCAGTTGAATTTCCTATTGAAAATAGTTAGATTAAGAAATTTTGTGAATCAATAAAATGTGGAAAAAAATTTAAAAGGAATGGAAAGCAACTGCAGATACCAGAGACAGTGGAAGGAGGGTGGAATATGGCAGAGGGTGAGAAATGGGGAGGAAAAAAAAATACACACACACACACACACACACACACACACACACACACATATAAAAGAAACAAGAAATTGAAAATTATTTGTTGATGATAACATGTGTGATTAAGCTACTATACAGTGTATTCTGGATGGGAAATTGCATTTTGTATGCTGTAATGTTCAGTGAGTGAATGTAAAATAAATAAATAAATTTTTTTTAAATGACTGAATTAGATACTTTATAAAATTGCTGATGTGGAAGAAATTTCAGGATGACAAAAATCAAATTTCCTTGTCCATACTGTCCATAACTGGCCAGTCCATAGAGGTCAAAAATAGATAAGTGGTTGCCTAGGCCTGTAGAGAAGGAACCAGAAGCTAGCTGATAAAGAATATGAAGTTTCTTTTTTGTGGTGATGAAAATGCTCTAAAATTAATTGTGGTGATTACTGCACACAATTGAATTGTACAATATAAACAGGTTAATTGTACAGTGTATAAATCTATTGCAAAAAAAAAATCCAATTTCTCATGCAGTCTCCAACAGAATAAATCTGGATTCTGTTGAAAATTTTCCTAAAGCAATGTGCTTCGAAGGCAGCGGATGATGTTGTTGAAGTTTCTCATTATGTGATTAGTAGTTTATAAAAATAGGAGAGGAAGTCTGTACTAAACAGGAACTGGGAGTGTTGATGAGAATTTTTTTTCTTTTTCTTTTTTTTTTTTTTTTGAGAGACAGATTTATTATTATAGGGCACGTGACCTTACTAGAGAGACAGAAAGTGTGAAATCATCCCCCTAGAGGGATGGCCATGCCACAATCCAGTCCCCTCCATTCTCCTCTCGAGATTTTGGGGGCACACACACGTGTGCCTGGCCTGAGTTTCAAGGCACTTGGTCCAGGACTCAAAACTGTCGTCAGCCACATGGAGTCCGGCACCTTAATCACTATACCACGTGCTAGTTGCCAAACTCACTGTTTCTAAATATAACTACAGAAACAGATATAGCTGCCTGTGTTATATATGCTATACATATGCATGTACGTGTGTGTGTATCTATTTCCATTCTGTCTTCTGAAAGAGCTTGAAGCAATGATACCCCAGTCACAAGAAGCACACTATGTACCTATTGGCTTGTTGAAAAAGTCACGTTGTATTTTATCTATATTTTTGTATGCAAAAACGTGTCATGACCTTTCTGACAATCCAAAAGATCTGTGTTTCTTTTTTTCCTCTTTAATTTTGCTACAGGGCATGGTGGAGGTAGATTAAAAAGCACCCTCCCAAGGGGGGATAGCCATGCCACAATCCTTACTCCCCCATTCTCTTCTTGGGATTTTGGGCAAGCACATACACATGCCACATATGTTTCTCAAGTCTCCATATCCAAGACTTGAACCAAATAGTCAGCCACATGCAATCCAGCCACCATAACTACCATGCTACCAGCTGGCTCTAGATCTGGTTTCTAAATGCCATCCTCCAATAAAGAGAGCCAGGTTCTTTAGGAAAAAATAACTGATTCTAGAGTTCTGTCAGAAGTAGCCTGAAATATCTTATGGCCCCAGAAAAGCAATATTTGGAGACCAGCAGTTAGCGTAATGGCTATGCCACTGGACTCCCATGGAGTTGACCGCGGTTCGAGGCCCAGACCCAGTGGCTTAAACTCACGCCCGGCATGTGTGCATGCGTGACCAAGATCCCGAGAGGAGAATGGAGGAGAAGGGATTGCGGTGTGGCCATCCCCTCGGGGGGTGATATCTCGCTTTCTGTCTCTGTGTCTCTCTCTGTCTTTCCAGCAAGTGCATGCATCCTATAGCAAAAAGCGCTCAAAAAAAAAAAAAAAGGCAGTATTTGAAGAATGAGAGATACATAACAAGAGCACAGAGATCAGTTAAAAGAAGAGCCCTGACCCAATGTAGCACAATTTGAGCATGTGAATAAATAACATTAAAAGATTATAATAAGCCTATGGAAGGCCCAAGTCCAGCGTCAGGAGTACAGTCAAGTTGGTAACAGAAAAGGCAAGGAAGAGGACAACCTTGGCACCAGAGATCACCAGCTCTAGAGGGTGGATTTCAGGATTAGCAAAAGATCCTGTGTGTTTATTACTAGTAAAAATATATATTGATATTTTTAAAAAAATAAACCTCTGGAGTAAAATTTGAACCCATAGTCCATATGGATATAAATAAATGAATGAATAATGGATAAATGGACAGGTTGTAACTATTTCTCATAGTAGACTTTCAACTAATTAATGGAGAAAAGAAATTAGAGAAACTGAAAATAATTTGCATTAGTGGCTCACGATTCAAACTAGAGCTCCCAATGGACATTCAGATTGGTGAATGAAGTTGATAATGTTATTCAAACAGTAGCATATACTATCAATCCACAAAGTAATTTATCAGTTACAAAAGAACAAAACAGTGTCTTTGCAGTAGAGAATAACTTGAACAGTTGATCAAGACTAACTTCATTAGTAGGAGATAGGTCAACACTGGGTGTTTCCTAATAGCATTCCTGTCAAATATGCATGGTACCCATTTGATCATGAAAAAACAACAGAAAGACCCAGGCTGAAGGTTTGAAGACCGAAAAGTCCATATTCTTTTAAAATGTCAGTATCCAAGGGGAACTAGCAGTGAGCTTAATGGCTATGTCGCTGGATTCCCACGTATTCGACTGCGGTTCGCATCCCGGACCCGGTGGCTTAGAACTCACGCCGGGCACGTGTGCGTGCGTGCCCAAGATCCCGAGAGGAGAATGGAGGAGAAGGAATTGTGGCGTGACCATACCCCCTGGGGGGTGATTTCTCGCTTTCTGTCTCTATGTCTCTCTCTGTCTGGCGAGCACACATGCGCTACAGTGAAAACCTCTCAAAAAAAAAAAAAATGTCAGTATCAAGGAAGTTTGGAAGTGACTAATGAACTGTTTTCTTAAGGAAACTGTAGGGACATCCATGCAGTAGCAATCCATGACCAGTGATAGGATCCTGAACCAAAGGGAAAATGGAACACTGACAGAACTATGGATAAAATCTGAATGTAATCAGTGAATGAATTACAATGCTTCATTAATCCTCAGTTGGATGGTTGGAGAGTGTTTATGTTCTTGTCTTACTGAAACATATTTTGGGATATTTTAGGGAAATTTTATGTCATGTCTGCAACTTGTTTATAAACAGTTTAGAAAAAGATGAATAATAATAAGTATGTGCAAATATATATGTAGAGAAGCCAAAGTGGAAGATGGGACTTAACGTTGTAAAATGTGAACATCTCTGGATTTGGGAAGAAGGGATATAAGATTTCTATGTAAGCATGAAATAATTTCAAAAAACCTTTTTTTTTTTAGTCTTGAGGGCATGTGCACTTTGCAGAGAGGGACAGAGAGTGAAAGAGGAAAAAAGCACCCTCCCAATGGGGCATGACCATGTTGCAATCTCTTCTCTACTTCTCCATACTGTGAGGATTTGGGGCACACAGGTAAACAAATGCAACAAGTGTTTTTTTTCAAGCTGCTGGAGCTGGGATTCAAACTGTGATCAACCTGAGATCTGGCTCTCTTAACCATGAGGTCACGGAGCTGCCACTACTTCCAAACTTTTTTTTTTTTTTTTTTTGAAGCAACAAGCACAGAATAACTCCTGAATTTCAAAGAGTAAGGAATCCTAATAAGCATGAAGATAAAAGAAAACAGGTTATCCACAGAGGAAAAAATGAAAGGACTGCTTTCAATTTCTTACTCATAAGCATTAGCTATCATGGAGCAAAAGAGGAGCAGATAGTTAAAAGGAAAAAAAGATCATGACCAAAGATTATTTTTCCTACTTGACTGGTGGCTCATTGTGTTTTAAAAAAATATCCTGAGTTCCTGTTAACATATGTGAGACTGTCTACCAAGCTTTCAAAGAAGCAACAAGCATAATCAGTTGACAATAAGCATAAATGTGTTAAACACATTTATCAAAGGAAAAAAAACAGAGTGAGTCAAAATCAAATGCTGTTTTTAAGCCACTTTTAGTGCTCTAAGGTTAATATAAAAAACAACCATCCAAAAGAAAATGGAGATCACCCTATTAATATTAGACAAAACATATTACAAAGTAAGAAGCGTTTAACAGGATCAAGAACATAAATTTGACCAAAGCAGTTATATTCCACAGGAATGTTTACATGCTTAATAACAACACTTAATAACAACATAACAAAGACTATAAGAAATACAAGAAGAAACACTGCAGTGGGAACACTTTAAATCAACTCTCGCAGTCCTTTAACAGATCTAAAGGTAAGGATATTCTAATGATTAGACTAATATCAACCTTAAATCTAAGATCCTATTTTTATTCACACAAATCTGCTCCTTCCCTATAATCTTCAAATCAGACAATGATAATGCCATTCTTACAGGTTCTTAGGCCAGAAACCTTGAAGTTATTCCTGATACCTCTTTCCACTTATACCTCACGCATCCCATCTATCGGGAAACTCTGCTGACTCTACCTTCAAATATACTTAAAAAAAAAATCCTACTGCTGCTCTCCACCTTCTACTGCTACTGCCCTGGTCCAAACCATCAACTCTCATCAGAATTATTTCAATGTCTCACCAACTAGTGTCTCTGCTTCTAAACTTCTGTGCACTCCTGTCCCATAAGTCCACTCCCACATAAAGCAAACACAGATTCTATTAATACTGGTCAGGTCAGTTCTCTCCTGTCAAAACCCTCCAATGGCTCTCATGTCCCATTAGTAAATGTCAAAAGTCCTTACAATAGCCTTTAACACCCTATGTGACCTTTCATTCTGTTACCGTTATGACATCATCTTCTATTCCTTTCTTCTCCACTTCAGCTTTAGCCTAGAGCCTCCTTGATGTTCCCCAAGATTAGTCAACACATCAGAACCTTAGTTATTGATCTTCCCTCAGCCTCAGACACTATTTACCAGGCAGCTGCACTTCTTTCATATCTTTGTTCAATCGACCACTTCCTCAGTGAGGTCTTCTGTGACCATCTACCTAAAAACTGTAATCTCCACTTCCCACCCTATAATTCCTGCTTGCTTTATTATTCTACTCTCCACACCAAATAAATCATAAATTTTGCTCCTTTTATATTGTCTACCATCTTGTCCCTCCAACAGGTACACTCTAGGAAGGCAGAATTTTTCTTTAAAGAATGATTTAATTTTACTTATTATTTTTTAATTTGCTATAGGGCAAGTGCACTCACCAGAGAGACAGACAGAAAGAAAGAGTGAAAGCAAAAAAAGCAAGCAGCCAGGTCTGGGACTCGAACCACAAGTAGGCCATGGAGGAGGCCAGTCTACTTGCTGGTCCCAGTAGGGCAGGAATTTTTGCAAGTTTTATTCAGATATATTGCCAGCTGATAAAATAATGCATAGTAAGTATGCCGTAACAGTCCACAGATATGAGCCAATGGGTGGCATGGTGGTTGGGGTACCAAACTCTCACATGGCGGACCGTGGTTTGAGTCCCAAACCTGGTGACTTACTTTTTCATCACCCCATCCCCATCTATCTCTGGTGAGCACATGTTGCCTGTAGCAAATCAAAGAATGATAACAATGATAATAAGTAAAATTAAATAATTATTTTTAAAAATTCCACAGATAAGAATTGCATAAGTATTCAAAATATATTTAAAAATACATCCATTTGTATTATCAACAATATAAGGTGACATGGTTTTTAATCCATGTCTGTACACAAAATATTTCCTTTTTCAAGCACCCATGGAAAAATAATAAAAACTATACATAAGTACACATTGGAATACAAACAAAACTTTAGTAAAGTCAAATAAATAATACTGGCCAACTTCTCTAGAAAAGAGAAAGTAACTTCACACAATAATAAATTAAGCAAGGAACAAGTATTCATCCGTATATCAATTTATGCGATTGAAATTAATATCACCATTTTACATCACAGATAAGGAAACTGAAGTTAAGAACACTGAAATTTTTTATTTGTGATAACACAGCTAATAAATAATACTGCTGGATTCAATTCCAGATCCCTAGAAACCAAGCTCCTGAATGGTGCACTTTTTAAAAAGTTTGTTTATTGAGACCAGCAGATGACATGGTGTTACATCTCTGGACTGCCATGTGGTAGACTGTGGCTTGAGTCTTGGACCTGGCAGCTTGAAACTCACACCAGGCACAAGTATGTGCATACCCCAAATCCTGAGAGGAGAATGGAGGAAAAGGGATTATTGCATGGCTGTCCGCCCGCCCTTCCCCCCGAGGGGGAAGGTAATTTCTCTCCTTCCATTTCACAGTCTCTGTCTCTTTCTCTCAGGTGTGTGCACCTGCCCTAGAGCAAAAACTTCTAAAAAAATATAGGGCTGGCACATAGCCCAGTGGTTAAAGAAGCAAGAAAGTGCCAACGGGATAAAGAAATGGAAGCAAAGGGATTGTGGAATGACCACACTTCATTGAAGAGTGTTCTCTCCCCGTCTTAAGCATATGCATGTCCTCTGGCAATTAAATATTAACAAAAAAAATTTTTTTTAAATAGTGAAAATTGTATAATGAACCCAAAATACTCATCACTCAGTTTCAGGAATTATCAAAAGATGGCTAATTTTGTTTCAAGTATATTTCCTTATCAGCTTAACATTTTAAAATACTTGTATAGATATATTAGGAGCCAACATTTTATTATGTCCAACTGTAAAAGTAAAAACAAACAAACAAAAAAATTCCCAAGACAGTAGAAAATAAATAATAATTTACCTGAACTTTTCTGAACTTTCTCATCATCCACATCAGAATTTTTCTTTTCAGACATTAAATAATTTTTCAACCTGGATGGTCCACTGAAGGAACAAAGTAAGTAAATCACAAAATCTGTACTTTTATAATATATAAAATAGTTCAAGGAAAATGTACATTATGATAAAACTATGCATGAATTTCAAATTTTTTGTTCCAAAAAATTCTTTGTAAAAAGGATTCCCACATGGCTTACCACAGTATGAATCCCAGACCTAGCAGCTTAAAAATCACCTGCCAGGCATGACTCTTGAGAGGAATATGGAGAGGAATTTGCAGCATAGCCATCCCCCCTGGAAGATGATTTTTCACTTTCCCTTTTTCTATCTTTCTATGGCGAATGTACATGCCCTATAGCAAAACCTAAAAAATAAGTAAATAAAAATAATATGATATTACAGGTCACTAACAATATACTTACTTGCTGCATAAATTCTGCTCTATAACTGATGGCCAAACATAATAAATAGCAGACTTTGGGACTAGCAGATGGTGAAGGTTAAGGTGCTGGACACCCCTACATGGCCAACCACGGTTCAGGTCCCAGACCTGGTGGCTTGCCTCCTCTCTCTCTCTCTCTCTCTCTGTGTCTCTCTCTAGTCAAATTAAAATAAATGAATGAATAAATAAAATTAAATAATTCTTAAAAAAAAATAAATACCAAATTTTAGAATTCTAAAGTAACTCATAAATCAAAGATACAAACTTAGTCACTCAACAGTAACATTCTTTGATAAAAAGTGAAATTATAAAATAAATGTGTCCAGAAATCATCAGAGATGATTCAGGTTGACTCAGGTGAATCCAGCCCTAGATCTCTTCCATACTATTATAAAACTAGAATAGGCTTCATTATAATCTTACAACAAGTAAAAGATTTTTATCCATCCTTTAAACATCTAAGAATTTGCTAAAATTTAACATTTACTCATTTTTTAAAAGTCATATGACTTCAGATAGGAGTAGGTTAGTTTGATTACTCACTCTGTGTGGTCATTTTAAAATGTATCCCCAAACTCTCTCATACCCCTTCTCTTAAGAGATGGATCCTAATTCCCTTCTCCTTGAATATGATCTGAACTTAAATGACTTGTTTATTCCTACAAAGCAGTTGAACCAGGAGAAAGTGTGAATGCTACGGAAATCACAGTGACTTATTTTATTTATTCTTTTTTTTTTTTTTGGAGAGGTTTTTGCTATAGGGCGCGTGCACTCACCAGAAAGACAGCTTTCTGCAGATCTATCAAAGTGAAAAGTTTATAATTGTTTATACTTCTCACTAAAATATTTTTTCTAGAAGCAATACATGGAAAGGTATACACATGACAGAAAGTGAGAAATCACCCTTCAGGGAGGATGGCCACGCCACAATCCATTCTCCTATCAGGATCTTGGGCACGCACGCACATGCACCTGGCATGAGTTTAAGTTACCGGGTCCGGGACTCGAACCGCAGTCGACTATATGGGAGTCAAGCGACACAGCCATTATGCCATCTCTTGGTCTCCACTGTGACTTTTAATAGCTTAGTCTCTGAAGTTGTATACATACTGTCACTTCTACTTTATTCTGACCATTAAAACAAGTCATGTAGGGACTAGTACATGGCATAATGGTTACATCTCTGGAATCCCACATAGTTGACTGTAGGTTGAGTCCC
>NW_006203745.1:981865-1000692 GCF_000334495.1 Tupaia belangeri chinensis | reverse complement strand
TGAGACCAAACCTAGGGAAGGTTAGCCATACTCAAGAGCCCTGTGGAGATAGCCACGTGGCAAGAAACCAAGATCTACTGTCAACAGCCAGCAAGAAAGACCAGTCAGCAGCCCGAAAAAAATCTTGATTACTACCTCCTGGTTATCTCTGAGCCAGAATTAGTTAGCTAAGCCTCAATTAGATTTCTGATCCACAAAAACTATGGAACAGTTTATATCTGCAAGTCAGTAACAAAATTAAAATTAAGTATTGGCGTAACCTGTTACAAAGCAATCGGTAACTAATATAGTGAATAAATCCTACGATTTTTAGAATGCAAGCATACCTTTCCTCCAAAACTGAAGTCTTAGGCTCTTCTGAATCCAAGTTAGACTCTGTTGGTGACGTGCATGTATTTACACCGGTTTGAGACATTACATTAACATTCTGTTCAGTAATAATGCCATCCTGATCCTTTAAGCTTTCTGCAGATCTATCAAAGTGAAAAGTTTATAATTGTTTATACTTCTCACTAAAATATTTTTTCTAGAAGCAATACATGGAAAGGTATACACAAGATTTAACACTGCTGTTAACAAATACTGTATCACCCTGCTTATTAGGTCCTAAGACTTACAAATAACTCAGGAAGGAAACTCAATTCTAGGACCTACTAAAAGTTTTAATTTGAAAATTCCTAATGAGAAAAAATGATATAGACCAAGATGGAAGTGATTATGGAAGGACAGTGGGAGACACTACCTACAGAGAGCTTACAATGCGTACAACACGTTAACCTATTAATGGTTGAAACCATTAATTTGATAATCCTTGACAGCCTACTGAAGGACAGTAGAGTCCTGAGAGGGACCCAACTGATCTGTTTGGTAGCTGACAGCTAATCAGTTTACTCGAAATGTTACTACAACTAGTACTTCAGTTTATTACTGAAGTATATATTATGTTTCAGGACCCGACCATCAAGAGTAAAAAGAAATAGGATTTGAAGAGAATATTATGAACTCCATGTCAACAAATTAGATAAAAATGGACAAATTCCTAACGGCACACAAATTGCAAACACTGATTTAACAAAAAAACAATCTCAAAATACCTACGAATCAGTAATCAAAAAATTATCCAAGGGGTCAACAACTGGCATGGTGTTAAGGTGCTAGATTTCTACATGGCAGACCATGATTTGAGTCCTGGACCTGGTGGCTGGAAAGTCACACTACACACGTATGTGTGGATACCCAGAATCTCTAAACAGAATGGAGAGGAGATTATGGCATAGCCACCTCCCCAGGGGGTGATTTCTCACTTTCATTCTCTCTGTCTCTCTCTCTCCAGCAAGCACATGTACTCTATGGCAAAGAGAGAGAGAGAAACTACCCACCCACAGAAAAAAAAAAAAAAAAAAAAAAAAAAAAAAAAAAAACCCTCAAAGAAAAGTTCAGCTCCAGATGGCTTTGCTGCTGAATTCATCAAACATTAAAAGAATAGAAATATTCACAAACTCTTTCAAAAACATAAGAGGCTGCTGCTGAATTCATCAAACATTCAAAGAATTAATACAAATATTCACAAACTCTTTCAAAAACAAAAGAGGCTAAACTGTGGTGGGCATAGAGTGGTAGTGCAATGCTAGGCAAGCTAAAAAGCAATGGAAGATCAGGGTCCAGTTTGTAGGCCGACCTGTATACACCAGGTATGCACATATGTGTGCACAATCCTAGCTGGCTAGAAAAGACTAGCAAGATCATAGCATGAGACCCTGTTGAGGGTGCTTGTGTTTTCTTTTTCTTCCTCTCCCTCTCTCTTTGAAAGAAACACTTTACAAGTAACAGAGTATTTCCCAACTCATTTTATAGCCAGTATTATCCTTACAAAAAATAGACAAAGACATCACAAAGTAAGTAAGGATCAGAACAACTCAACTAAACAGTAGCAAATCAATTCTAAGAACACATTAAAACGAGAGAGAGTAAGCAGATATGAGTGGTCTGAAAATGTTAAATAAAAGTATGTATGAAATTTCATTATCTTTAATAATTAAATATACTCGTATATTTTAGAGCGCTCTCATTTATCTTAGTATACCTTTAGCACCTATTTCTATCTCACAAATGTACTAAATATTTGTTGAATGCAAGTTATAGCAAAAAGCAAGAAAGCATAAAGATAATACTTACCTCAATGGGTTGTTAGGATTGAAAAAAATTCATTCTTGTCAAATTTTAAAAATAAATAAATAAGATATATCTCTTAAAAAAAAAAAAATCACTCTCTCTGGCCCTGCCTGCTACTACTCTTCTAGCCATCCTTAAGATCCTAGTATTCCCTAAGATACCAACTTCAGGTTTTCATGGTATACATTTTATTTTTGAGTAATCTATTCTACCCGTAACTTTAATTATTATTGACATGCTGGTATCTATAATATCCAGCTACCATTCTCCTCTGTCTCTTCTGCTTTATTTCCTATATATTTTTTTGGAGAGGTTTTCGCTATAGGGTGCATGCGCTCGCCAGACAGAGAGAGAGAGAGACATAGAGACAGAAAGCGAGAAATCACCCCCCAGGGGGGATGGTCACGCCGCAATCCCTTCTCCTCCATTCTCCTCTCGGGATCTTGGGCACGCACGCACACGTGCCCAGCGTGAGTTCTAAGCCACCGGGTCCGGGACACAAACCACGGTCGACTACGTGGGAGTCCAGCGACATAGCCATTACGCTAACTGCTGGTTCCCTTTATTTCCAATCTTAATCAACACAGAAAGAATGTTGTATCCTAAACGGAAAATATCAAGGGTTTCATTAGATGCGTCTAGCAAATACTTTGCACATAGTAAACACTCAAAAAATGTTAACGATTACCATCTTAAGAGGAAAACTATTAAGATATATTCTTAATTACTGAAATGACACAATCTCATTTAAAAGGACACAACATGAACGGTACACTTAAAAATGATGGAGATGGTAAATTACATTTTTTAACCACAATTAAAAAAAAAAAAGTACCTCTAAGGCAAAAATAATATTCGGCCTATTAAATACTTACAATCTCATGTGCTAAATATTATTTCCTATTTAATGAGGAAACAAGCTCAGAGTACTACTTGGCCCGAGTGTCATCCAATTAATGGCAGAACCTAGATTTAATAGCAGATCTGTCAGAGTATAGTGCCCTATCCTCCCCCCCGTTTTTTTTTTTTTTTTTTTTGCTAAAACTGCCTCTACAAATGATTAAAATAACATAGACATATTACTAAATGTTGAACAACAAAAATAACTATATTGTATACATAATAGTCATTACCTAGAACAATCAAGATTTTTCTTCTTAGCCAGGTCTGCCTCATCCCTTTCCAAAGGCTCATCCTGGGAACAACTGGAAACTTCATCATGGTCAATAATACCTCCAGAATCATTAACATTTAAAAACTTCTGTATCCTTGAGCTGCCTTGAGTAGCTGTCTTCTGCCTTTTAAATGGGACAGTTTTTTTCCTAATTTTCTTCGATGACTGATTTGTTTTCTTAGCAGGTTTTTGCCTTCGGTTCTGACGCATTGATAATTCATTTCTCAATGAAGCAGAAATAGGACCTAAAGGAGTCAATGTTAAGTGAAAGTTAGCAGAACATTTGTCCCCAAGATGTGGCTCACTGAAATACCAACATCATTTACATTCACATATAAACACATACACACACATATCAATCTCAATAGGCTAAATTTGTTTCCAAATTAAATACTTTGAACAATGCAAGTCTTCGATTTATAGATAAGACCCTAGACCTTTCAAATTATCACAAGCTTCAAAAAAAAATCACTCTCTTAGGGTCGGCAGGTGGCGTGGTGGTTAAGGGATCTAGACTCCCATGTGGCCGAGTTTCGAGTCCCGGACCTGGTGGCTTGCTGTCTCTCTCTCTCTCTTCTTCTTCCCCTCCCTTTCTTGTCAAATTTTAAAAATAAATAAGATACCTCTTTTAAAAAAAAAATCACTCTCTGGCTCTGCCTACTACTCTTCTAGCCATCCTTAAGATCCTAGTATTCCCTAAGATACCAACTTCAGGTTTTCATGATATGCATTTTATTTTTGAGGAATCTATTCTACACATAACTTTAATTATTACTGATATGCTGGTATCTATAATATCCAACTACCATTCTCCTCTGTCTCTTCTGCTTTATTTCCTATCTTAATGAACACAGAAAGAACGTTGTGTCCTAAATGGAAAATATCAAGGGTTTCATGATGTAAATATATTAATACTACATATCCAAATACCTAAATCAGAAATCTGAGTCATTCAAGATATCTGTCCCTACCTACAATCAATCCGTAAATCCTGTCAGTTCTACTTTCTTTTTTTCTTTTCTTTTGAATTGCCACAGAGCACATGGGTTTAACAGAGAAATGAAGAGATTGAGAAAGAGGGAGAAAGAGAAAGCATCCGCCAATGGGACATGGTCACATAACAATCCCTTCTCCATCTGTCCATCTTGTTGTGATTTGGGGCAAGATGGATACGTGCCTGGTGTTTTTTTTCAAGCCACCAAGGCCAGGATCCCAACCATGGTAGACTGGTACACCCAGCTCTCTTAACCACTAGGCTACGAGGTTAGCCCCACTTCTACTTTCCTAACGTCTCTCATTTCAAGCTTTCAAGCTCTCTGGCCTGTTATTAGCAGATGAATTTAATATTCCTCTAGCCTTATTCTTCAATCCATTCTTCACAATGCTTTAAGAATCATCTTTGAAGAACAAAAATTGGATTATTACAACCCTACTTAAAATTTTTAGTGATTATCTAGAGCTTAAAGATAAGTCCAAGGGGCCAGCAGATGGTGTAGCAGTTACGACCCTATACTGCCAAATGGCTGACTACAGCTTGAGTTCTGAACCTGGTGGTTTGAAACTCAGGCCATTAGTGTGTGCATGCAGGCTCAAGATGGGGGGACAGCAGGTGGTGTGGTGGTTAAGAGCACCAAACTCCCACATGGCTGACCTTGGTTCGAGTACCAGACCTGACGGCTTGCTTTCTCACTTTCCCTCCCTCTCTCTCTCTCTTGCTTACTCCCTCTATGGTCAAATTAAAATAAATAACTAAATAAATAAAGTTAAATAAAATAATAAAAATTTTTTAAAAAATCCCAGGAGGAGAAGGGATTGTGGTGTGCCCATTCTCCCTAGGTGGTGATTTTCACTTTCTCTCTCACTACTTATCCCTGTCTCTCTCTCTCTCTGTCTCTCTCTCTCTGCCTATGTGTCCTAAGGCAAAAAACTCTTAAGAAAAAAAAACAAACAAAAAAGACTAAGTCTAAATACTTTCAACATTGATTTCTACATGTAGAGTTTGCTTATGAAGCACAATTCTCAATTCCTCCTTTTCAGAACAAATGAATCAAAAAAATCCAAAGCAATGAACTATTTCCAGTTTATTGAAAACATTGGTTCTCAAAAACAGTTTCTAGACCAGCAGGATGAGCGTTATCTGGAAATTTGTTTGAAATTTCTACAGAGTTAAAAACTCACAAAGTAGGGCCCAGCAATCTGTTTTAACAAGCCCTCCAGATCATTGTGGGCCACACTAAAAAAATAAAAGAATACCAAGTTCTGAGCTCCAGATTGCTGCATGTATTATTTGTGCTTAAATATTCCAGTCTTTCTCACCCCACCAGACCACTTTGTCCACTCCTAATTCATACCTTCAGGAAATTTTCCCTAATTCTCAAGTCTTAGGGTAGCTCTTTTAACTCTTTGATAATGCTAATCACTATCCCCCTCCAAGATACTCACAATTCCTGGGGACAAAGGTACTGACTTGTTGTTTAACCTATCTCTACAATCCCAATGATTAACAACAAAGGGCAAGACTGTGGTGAAACATGAGAGTAGCCTCCTGTGGAAAATTTAAGAAAGTACTTACTTGTGAGGTTGTGCAAGTACTTATATAACCCTGAGACCAAGTGTCTCCTTAAATTTTCCACTCTAGTTCCTTACTGTGTTACCCTTGTCCGGGTCCTGACTTGCACCATTCCTGTCTCACAACAAGCACTCAAATACTTTTTCAGATATATGAAAGGACAACAGCTTGGGACAAGTTATGGTTTTCTGGACTTCGGACTTCAGTTTCTTCCATCAAAAGGAGTTTATTAGACTGTAATATCTATAAGCATTGCTCCACATTTGTGACTTCTAGTTTAATAAAAAAAAAAAAAATGCAACATATACGGCTGATCCTGTGGCCTACTGGTAGAGGGAGCCAGATCACACATTGCCAACCTAGAGGATCAAATCCTAGTTCCAGTGGTTGGAGAAATACATTGGGTGGGTGTAACTGCATGATCAAAATCCCAACAGAATGTAAAAGTGGAGAAGGGATTGTAGCACGACACACCCCATCAAGGGGTGCTTTCTCCCAATCTTTTTTCTCCCTCTCTCTGGTAGGTACATGCACCCTCCAGTAAACTGAGGAAAAAAAAAAATCGATATCTATCTTGGGACTGATGACTTTCTAAGTCCTTTTTGATAAGGCTCATGTTCTAGAAAATTGATCCTGTCTCCATATTGTTTCACTCTCATCTACGACATTACATTTCAAACAACCTAGGGCAGAAAAGTGAGTTCCACAAAACACTAATTGTGTAGTTAAAATTTTAATACTTACTATATGCCAACTACTATGCCAACTGTACCTAATCCTTTTAAGACTCAGTGAGGGGGCTGGCCCCACAGTGCAGTGGTTAGGTACTGCACAGAAGCCAAAGCCCACATGATCTACCGGAGTTCATGTCCCAGTCCAGGAGCTTGAAAATTTCACATGAGGAGAGAGGGTGCACCAGAGAAAAGATAAGACACCTGTATGCTCAGTGACAGAGATTTGGATGAAAAGGATTACAATATGATCAAGCCCAGTTGAGGGGTACTTTCACTATTCCTCTTTTTCTCTGGCCAGAACACAGAACAAAACAAAACAAACATGAATGAAGTAGGGGTATTCGTAATCATGTTACAGTATGAGAAACTAAATAATCTACCCATAATGGAAGAGTCATAACTTGAACTCAGATCTGACTCCAAAATACTACAAGGGGCCACAGCAGAACAGATCCCAATGATTCAATGATTTATAACAAGGACTCATAAATGTGCCTTATTTGTATAGTTTCTCATTTCTTGATCTAAATGTTCCACAATCAAGAGTATTTGCATATGTAAGGTGTTACCTAATCATCTATAATCTTCTTAGGATTGCCTCCTTAAAAAATATGAAATTGTTGGGGATGGCAAGTGACATGGTGGTCAAGATGCTGGACTCCCATACTGTGTTTTGAGTCCCAAACTGGCAGTTTGCTTTTTCACCCTCCTTTCTGACTCTCTGGTCAAATTGAGGAATAATAATAAATAAAATTAAAATAAATAATGCTCTTTAAAAAATTACAATTTTGCAAAACCAATGAATGTTTTGTATTGTGAAGAAGAGAGGCAGGCCCAAAAAAATTATTCTAGAAAGGCCTATTGCAAAGTAAACCCTTGACTAGCATCTGGGGACTTCAAATTTCAGTAGGATTCCCACTGATTCAACTGACAAGCATGGTTTAGTGTGCCTAAACTGCTAGTGTAAAAAGTATGGGTTTTCTTGAATACTTGCTGTCCTTCAGAAAGTCTGTAATTTTAGCACTTGCTAGGCAGAGTGCACCTATGTGACAATCCCTAATAAAAGTCTTGGGCACAAAGGTCTCTAATAAACTTCCCTTGTCGACAACATTTCACACATTTATTTTAACTTATTGCTGGTGGAATTAGGCACCTAGTGCAACCAGTGGAGAAGAATTCTTGAAGTTTGCACTGATTTTCTTCAGACTTAGCCCATATTATTTTTCTGCTGATTTTGCTTTGTATCCTTCTGCCTAAAAAAAAAATATAGCTATAGGCCAATATCTTCTAGCAAATTACCAGACTTGGGGGTGGTCTCAGGCATCCCAACACCAGTTATTTGCCTTTTTATGCCTAATAAATGAAACTATAGTCAACTAGATGATACATTCCTTGGTGGCAAGAAATCATTTTATTAATCCTCACTACCAAACAGCTAGATTAACATACCCCTGAGCACATTCACTGAGTTCTATATAAAGGATGGAAAAAAAACAAAAACAAAAACAAAAAACAATGCCCAAAGCAATCTAAGTGTTCTTAGTAGACTGTTTTTTCCTCAACACCTCATGGTCACATCAAAACTTAAAACCCACAGTTCTCTCTATACCTCCCCTCAAGTCTAATCATATTATTGCTGACTTATGGTTTACCTCAGTTGCCACAGAAATGCAAGCTTCCTACCATAATATGACTCTCTCATCTCCCCCAACCTCTCTAAATTGTTCTACTACACTGTTGGTCTTTAGCCCTGGATGCACAATTATAATAATCTGGGGCTACTTTAAAAATATGAAATTGTTGGGGCCGGCAGATGGCATAATAGTTACATCAACGGACTCCCATGTAGTCAACCGCAGTTCAAGTCCCAGACCTGGTGGCTTAAAACTCACACCAGGAACGTGTGCATGCATGCCCAAAATCCCAAGAGGAGAATGGATTAGAAGGGACTGAAGTGTAGTCTTCCTTCCAGGAAGATGGTTTATCACTTTCCTTCTCTATTTCTGGCTGCAAGCACATGCACCCTATAGCAAACTAAAACAACAATAACAACAACAAATAACCTAACCTCTGAGGTGATGGTATGAAGAGATCAAATGTTTGGGAGGTGACTAATCATGAAGGATCTGTCCTCATGAATGGATTAGTGCCTCTATAAAAAGGCCTAATGGAATCTGCTTCTTCCATCAGGTGAGGACACATAGAAGGTGTTATCTATTAAGGAAAGAGTCCTCACCAGACACTGAATTGCTGTTACCTTGATCTCAGACTTGAAGTCTCCAGAAATGTAACCAATAATTTCTGCTATCTGTAAGTTACCCAAAATGATAAAAGCAGAGACCCACTCCAGAACAAATCTATCAGAGTTTCTGTGGGTGATACTCAGATAGTTTTAGCTCTACAGATCTGCTATCTTGGTCACTCACATTCATTCATTTAAGATTTTATTTTGTCGCATCACCACTCTGAAAACATTCTTGATATTCTGAATACTCAAGACTTCTAAAATCTTTACTCTGTATCCCACCATAGCCTCTCCTTCCCAGAGTCATGCATGAGATCACTTGCTACAATACTTCTATAACTTTGGTTTCAATAATCCCACTATCTGACCTTACTTCTTGACCTTCTAAGACTGCCAGTCCATTAACTTTGCTGTCTTCTGAATAACCTTCAGTTCTCTCACATCTTTCCCTCTGACATCTTCCCCCTAACTCTCTGCTCAATAAACCCAATATATCTAAGAGATATCTCAAAATAAATACATCAGCCTGAAATCTTGATATCCTCTCCAAATCTGCTTCTCTCACACCTTTTCTCTTCTTAGTCATCAGTACCTTCTCTGGTCTACTAAATCCTTCCAAAACAAAACAAAACAAAACAAAACAAAACACCTGTGAGCAAGCAATGCCTTTCTCTTGATCCAATCCACAGTACTTCCTCTATGTTACCTTCAAAAATATCCAGAATCCAACCACTCTCATCTTTTCATTTTACTAACCCCCTAAAATTAGTCACAGGTTTCCATTTTTCCCAGTCTGTTCACTCTCAACGTAGTAGCAAGAATGATCCTTTCAAAGTTGAGTCAATCATGTCACATTATTACGTAGCTATTATTTATCATGGCTGACTTTCACCTCTCCCGGCTTACTTTTTCTTTACTCTCATCTCTCCCGGCTTACTCTTCTTCAGTCACTCTGGTCTTCTTGACATTCCTCAGTCATGCCAATCAAACATGCTCCATTTGTAAAGGACTTTTACAAGTATTTTTCCCTGGGCTTGGAATGGTTTACTCCCAAGTTACTGCATGGGCTTCATCCCTTTCATTCGTATATATGCTCTGAAAGATCTTAAAGATCTTATCATACAAATAGTATCCCACTCTATCCTCCTTGTCTATCCCCATATCCCTGTCACCTACAGCCCATCCTTCTCTCCTATCGACTTTATCTTTTATCTACACCTATTACTGCATGAATACTTCTCTATGTTGTCTTCCTGTATACACTTTAAGTTCTGGGAGAGCAGAGACTTTTGGTTTATGACTTTGTTTTTGATAAATATAGTCCTAAATTTAGAATACTGTATATGTTATAATATGAAGTAATTCCTCTATAACTAGTTTAATATTTCCATTGCCAATCTAATTTAATTAGGTCCTCTGCATAATGGGAATGTAAATCAAACAAAGCCCCTTACCAAATGATTTTTAAGGAGCTCTTAATAAACATTATTTAAATAACAACACTTACTCTGCTCTGATTTTACCACCCACCAATCAGATGGACACCTGGAAATTCTTCTACTTCTTGTGACAGTCAAAGTGACTCCTTCGGGTTCAACTTTGTTCTTGGATCCACTAGAAAATCGTTTCTTCTTAGATTCTTCTTTATCTTTTTTGGTGCTATTTTTGCTTCCTAAAATAAAGAAAAACATAAATACAATTCATAGTCCATTGAACCAGACCTTTTAGAGAACCACAACATCTTTAAAAAACAACAACAAAATTCTCAGTTACAGTAACTTTTAAATTGATCCCATGGTCTTCTTTTTGTCCCTCACACGCACTTTTTTTTTTTTTTTTTTTAATGAGAAAGACATAGGTATCTATGACAGAGTTTTATTGCCGTCCTCCTGCTCTGGCCTTCTAGTTAGACAGGACCACACAGGTGCACAACTACACCAAACCTATTTTTTTAGGTTGGGTCAGGGGAACTAATACAGGCCTTTCATGTGGCCCCAGTCAACACAGAGCTGCACCCTCCTGCTAGTGCCACTGTGGCAGGACACTTGCTCATTCACTCATCAATTTTTGTGATTTCAGTTCCTAGTACAGGCTCTTAACATTTGATGAGTGAATGACAAGAGTATAGTGTTTCCATCTGTATAATAGCCCCACACTGTCCTGGATTTTTTCCCTTCAATTTATATTTTAGGAACCATAAAGAATTTATGATTCTGAGTTATTCACTTTCTAGTAACTAACCTGTTTACTGATCTTTCCCTTTAACTTCTCCAAGTACATATGCTACCATTTTAGAAACTAAACAAAAATCAAATGAATCAGAATTGAACTACATATAAAATAAAGAGATTCTAGCAAAGAGTCTGTAGACTTTTTGTAGATTAGGTTTACTACTATGCCGCTTTCCTAAAGAGAAGCAGGAATATTTTAAAAAGTAAATGGTGGACGGGAGCAGCAGTTAGCGTAATGGCTGTGTCGCTGGACTCCCATGTAGTCGACCATGGTTCGAATCCTGGACCCAGTGGCTTAAACTCATGCCAGGTGTGTGTGCGTGCATGCACAAGATCCCGAGAGGAGAATGGAGAAGGAATTGTGGTGTGGCCATCCCCCCTTGTGGGGGGTTGATTTCTTGCTTTCTGTCTCTCTGTCTGTCTTTCTGGCAAGCGCACGCACCCTATAGCAAAAACCTCCCCTCCCCCAAAGGAAGTGGTAGAATAGTCATAGTTAATATAAACACTTACCCATAGATGGCATCTGTTTTTTTGAAATACGATTATTTCTCTTCTCTTCACACTCTTCTGTATTTCTATCTGAATTTCTTTGTAACTTCTTTTGGGCAATATGTGACATATTTCCATCTTTGGATTGTCCTACATCAAGCTGATCTTTGTCTATACTGTCCTTCGATTTTGTTCTTTGTTTTTGTTTTACAGTCCTTTTGTTTCCGGGTGATTTTTCTGCATTCTCAGAACACATTTTATATTTTGTAGATCTACAACTATTTTCCATTTCATCTGTTAAAGCACAATTTGTACAGAGATTTTCTTGATCAGAGGGCTGAGATTTCTCTACTGGGTGAGCTCCATGTGAATGTATACCATTAGTCAAAGTCTCAGGTAGTACACTATGATGTTTTTCTCTTGACTTCTTAGCTTGAAGAGGTGCAGGGTTCTCAGCAGGGGATACTGGGCGTTGATTCAGATGCCCTGCCTTTCTTGGTATCGTAATCCAAGATCGACTAGCAAAACTTCTCTCTGACCCATCAATTATAAATTCATCCTCTAACAACTTCAGATCACTTGGAGAAGATGAATGAGTTGGAGCAGGTGCTATATGCCTAACAATGGGACTAAAACAGGATACTACTTTAATAGCTCAAAAATATGAAGATTTTACTCTTTTTAAGAAAATAATCTCTACAGGAAATAAAATCTACATATTTTTTTAAAAGAGCAGTTCATATGTCTCCTGATCAGTAATACCAAGAGAATCTCTGTCCCAACTCACACATTTTTCTATCTAATCATCTCCATTTATAACACTTAAGGAATCATAGAAGCCTAGATGTCAACTAATTTGATCCTTCTCTCTTATATATACTAAAAAAACTGAAAACCAGAGATGTATAATTATAACCCAAATAAACTGCTTCACAGTTACACATATTCATCTTATTTGTTTGCACAGATATCTTTTGGAGCCTGAATTTCTTCATATCCAACATAAGGGTAGACAAGATAATTTCTAAGAAATCTCCAAGTCTAATATTCTAAAAGAATACTATTAAAATTGTAAGAGATCAGGAGTGATGTCTTCTAATCTTTTTTTTTTTTAATACTTCATAGGACTTCATACACAGAAGTACCGATTATAAAAATTACTAACGTCACTAGGACTGGCCTCATGGCCTGTTGGTTAACGGAGCCAGTTCCCACATGGCCAACTCTGTGGTTTGAATATTGACTGTCTTGAGAAACACAAGTTCATATTTTGGGATGCACACCCAAACTTCAGACAGGATGAAGAAATGGAAGAAAAAGGACTGTGGCATGCATGCCCCCCAGGGTGATAGTTCTCCCTCTCCCTGTCTTTCTCAGGCAAACAAATGTGCCTTCCGGCAAAATTTTAAAAAATTAATTAATATTACTATTATGTAAAAATATTATATAAAAACCCATTTTAAGTTTGAATATTTTACATATATATACATAATTTTAAAATATTATCAGTATGGTATAAAATAAATGGAGTATACCTAGAATGGCAGCAAAAGCACAGAAGACATCTAGTGCCAAAGAAACAGGGGAAAACTTATGACAAAACATGCAATGCCATAGAATCATAGAAGGTCAAATAATGTTTCCCCACTCTAGCCCTCTTTCTACAAACCCCTAACCCCAAAACTCATTTGTCTTGGTAAAACAAAGAAAGCCTAAATTATAAATATTATCATTATTTCCTACACACACTCTCTAACTGGCAAATATGCATGCTTTCTGGTGGTTAAGAAAAAGAACACACAAAACAATTTCCTAACATATTCATTAATACTCTAATATCACAGGATCTAGAAGAAAACTAAACCCTTACAGGACTTAGGTGTTAATCCACTAAGACATATAAAAAACAGCAGAACAATGAGGCATGAAGCTACTTAAAAAACACTGAAGTGGAACTTAGAAAAACCTATAAGCCTAGTGTGGACCTTAAAAGAAAATGAAGACTGGCAAATGCCAAGAAATAAGTGTAAATGTCTATGACCAAGTGGGTAGAAACATTTGACAAGGGAGAGTAAAGCCCTTAAATGTCAGTTGAGAAATCTGTAGTTTACTAGTGGTTCTCAATCCTGGCTAGTGCTGAATCTAGGTAACTCTACCATGCAGCCAGGGACAGAAAAATCACTGTATGGTTACTACAGCACCAATAGAAGTTTTTAAATAGGCCAGAGCATATTAACATTTTAGAACTATAACTTTTTTGATGAAATCAGAAAAAACATTTAAACATATGATAGTAAAATACAGGCACATTTACATAATTCTATTAGTTGTTGGAAAAGTCATGACATATTTTTCTATGCAAAAATGCATCATAACTTTTTCAACAACCCAATATATCAAATTACTGCCTTAATTACTTGGCATCATATAGAAGAGCTAAATGCACTGACAGGCAGAAGCAGTAAGAACTAAATAAACTCATTTTCTTTCACATCTAATTTATATCCATTGAAGGATGGCTCTGGGGTGATTTACTAGTAAGAAACTACCTCACCTTTACAGGCCAGGTAAAATCTTTAAAAGATTTATTTCTGGGACCAGCAGGTGATATAATGGCTATGTTGCTGGACTCTCATGTAGTCCACCGCGGTTTGAGTCCCAGACCTGGTGGCTTAAACTCACGCCAGACGCGTGTGTGCCTAAGAACCCGAGAGGAGAATGGAGGAGAAGGGATTGCGGCATGGCTATCCCCCTTTGAGGGGTGATTTCTTCCTTTCTCTCCCTCTCTTTCTGGTGAGCACACGTGCCCTATAGCGAAAAACCTCTCAAAAAAAAAAAAAAAAAAGGATTTATTTATGAGTTAAGTAACCCCAGAAATCCTTAGAAATGGTTCATAGGCTATAAAAGAAAAAATGCCTCAAAGGACAGTTTCATCATAACTCACCTGGATTCACCTTTTCTTTTTACAGTTTCTAAAAACAATGTTGAAAAACTCTTTTTAGCTTGTGGCTGAATTTCATGTTCTGAGTCTTGCAGTCTTTCCTGGGATGTTACTGAGAGTTTCCTTTCTGGTTGTTCTGATATTTTATCTACTTCAGATATTTTATTCTCTATTTCTACTTTCTTCAAAACATCTTTATCTTCAAAGTTCAACCTAAAAGGATAAAAAGAACGTAAGTTGAACAACTACCCTATGTTTGCTGAATTATGAGTCTTTTTGAATTCTCTTAAAGTGATATAGACCACTTATAAAATTCTGTACTGAGCCTGGTGATTAAGGAACCAGATTCCCACATGGCCAGTCATGTAGGCACACGTGCTTTCTCTCCCTCTTTCTGTTCTCTCTCTGGCAAGGGTATATGTCCTATAGCAACAGAAAAAAAAAAAATTAAATGCCAAGAAATGTCTAGGTTAGAGAACACCTGAATTTTCAAAAATGTAAATCTCTCTCTTCTCTGAGCACTGGGGCAGACCACATTCTGAATAGCAAAGTCTAGAATACACTCAATTCCTTGGTTCCAGATATCACATTAAGGCTCTAGATGGAAATTATACTTGTTGCAAAAATCTCCAGTACAAAGGACCTTGAACAATCTGCTTTGTTTCTTGAAGGCCAAAGGGAAAGGGCCATGAAATGAAACAGGGTTTACCACAATTCAAACCTCAATAATAGTTACGCTTTGCTGCCGCATAAATGACCTAATACACACCTACTCTTGCAATTACATATAACATGGGGGAAATATAAACTGTTTCTCCTAGGAAGTTATAGAAAACTTTCTATCAGAACAAAAAAAAATCTATTCACAAATGAGAAAAGTTAACACCCCAAATCTGAAGCACACTTGAATGCCTTCCTGTTAATTATAAAGGGGTTAATATACAAGGGGTCTTTAAAAAGTTCATGAAAAATGCAGAAACATCATAAACTGCACAAATATCAAAAATTTTTTCCACAAAAACAACTTCATTCTTAAATTCCATTTTCCTCCAAGTTTTTAAAGTGTATTAATTTATTTCTTCCATGAGACAAAAAGAGCAAGGGAAAGAGAGATAGATACCTTCAATAGGATCCTTGTGCCATGATTTACCTCCAGCCTCAATCAGTCCACATTGAAGGGATATACACACACACACATAAACACACACACACACACACATACATACACACCTGGAATGTACAAAGAGGCCCCAAGACATGAACCCAGGACCTTACTATGTAAGCTGCACCACTGTCTAGCCCCTTTTGAAGTTCCTTTGTTATTTAATATATTTTTCAATAGCATAATGTTCCTTAATCCTTGCAACAAAACCATATAAAAATACTAAATTACTATTTTTTAATATAAAAGGTAAGAGTTTTAAAGTAGCATTAATATTGTTTAGATAAAAGATTACCTTTTTTTGGGTTTCAGAGAAATCTCTGCACTTGAAGAAAGTGTATTTACTGAATTTTTTAAAGTGTAAGTCTCTCTCTTTTTGGCAATAGATGAAATAGCATTTTCTGATACAGATGTTTTTGCATCCAAAAAAACAGAAGGCGAGCCAACAGATAAGTAAAATTCTTCATCAGCTTCATTATGATGACTATTTTGTTTTCTGCTTGACATTTTTTTCCAGTCGTGTGTATTTTTAGAACTAGCATGAGTTGCCAGAATTTCTGGATGAGCTTCAGGGGCCTGAACTAGAAGAAAATTACATGAAGATACTTGTAAATTAAAAATATAACATTATAATGAAACATACTTTTTAAAATTCAGGAATAATTTAAAAGAAAGTCCTCAGAAGATTCATGGATCATCGTGCTGATCAAAGCACAATTGGTTCAAAGATCTATAATTAAAATATACAAGTTCTTAAAAAGTTCTAGTTAATGAAATTAATCAACTGAAACATGTATTTGGTCTACAGTTTCTGAACTTTTGAAGTAAATTCTCAAACATAGAAAATCCACAAATTTATTGATACCGTCTAGAGATTAGAATAAACTATACACAGTTAAAATAATGAAGTGACCTAAAAAATCATGGGATTCTTCTACCTTTAGGTCAGTTACAGCAGCTAGATGAGCACACACACACATATACATAGATATAACAGGTATATATATAAAATAAGATGTCTTTAAGTATGTACACATAAATGTAACAGAGCTATAATGACATGTACCCGTATACACATATATGCATATATCTATCTACCTATTTATATATTGGGTTGTTGGAAAAATCATGGTATTTTGCTATGCAAAAATGTGTCATGACTTTTCTGATAACCCAATACAAACAGAACATATATATACTTTTTATTTTTTTAGAGAGATTTTGCTATAGGGTATGTGCACTTGCTGGAGAGACACAGAAAGAGACAGAGAGACAGAAAGCAAAAAATCACCCCCCAAGGAGGATGGGCCATGCCACAATCCATTCTCATTCATACTCCTCTCAGGATTTTGGACATCATACACACATGCCAGGCATGAGTATCAAGCTCCAGGTCCAGGATTCAAACCGTGGTCAGGCCAGCGGCATAACCATTATGTCATCTGCTAGTTCCTACACAGGTACTCTTAACCATCAACATTAAAAAGTAAAGTAAGGGCCTGAAGTGATTCTGTCCTGCGTGGCTGTTCAGGAGTCATAGTCGTTTACCTCCATCTGCCTTCTCCACCTAAGTGCGTACCACCACCCCATAGAAAATTCAATGGATGTGGACATGAGCCCTCTGAGGCCCCAGTACTATCTTTTCAGTTGTGAACTAAAGGCCAACAAAGATTATCGCTTTAAAGTGGATAATGATGAAAATGAACACCAGTTATCTTTAAGAATGGTCAGTTTAGGGGCTGATGCAAAGGATGAATTACAATTGTTGAAGCAGAAGTAATGACTTATGAAGGCAGTCCAATTAAAGTAACACTGGCAACACCGAAAATATCTGTACAGACAACAATTTCCTTTGGGAGCTTTGAAATAATACCACCTGTGGTCTCACGGTGGAAGTATGGTTCAGGGCCTGTACATGTTAGTGGACAGCACTTAGCTCTAGAGGAAGATGAAGAGTCAGAAGAAGAGGAGGCTGACGGGCCCAGCAGGTGGCATAATGGTTATGTCGCTGGACTCCCATGTAGTCGACTGCAGTTAAAGTCCCAGACCCAGTGGCTTAAACTCACACTGGGCACATGTGCGTGCGTACCCAAGATCCCCAGAGGAGAATGGAGGAGAAGTGATTGTGGCGTGGCTATCCCTCCTGGGGAGTGATTTCTTGCTTTCTGTCCCTCTGTCTCTGTCTTTCTGGCAAGCACATGCACCCTATAGCAAAACCTTTCATAAAAAAAAAAAAGAGGAGGAGGATGTGAAACTCGCTAAGTATATCTGGAAAGTGATATGTCCCTGGAAGTGGCAGCAAGATTCCACAGAAAAAAATAAAATTTGCTGCTGATGAAGATGATGACGATGACAAAGATAATGATGTTGAAGATGAGGAAACAGAAGGAAAAGCTCCAGTGAAGAAATCTGTATGAGATATCCCTGGCAAAAATGCTCAAAAATCAAACCAGAATAGAAAAGACTCAAAACCATCAACATCAAGATCAAGTGGTCAGGACCAGCAGTTAATTTAATGGCTATGTTGCTGGACTCCCACGTAGCTGACCACAGTTCGAGTCCCGGACCCGATGGCTTAAATTCATGCTGGGCACATGTGCATGAGCACCCAAGATCCCGAGAGGAGAAAGGAGGAGAAGGGATTGTGGCATGGCCATCCCCCCTGGGGGGTGATTTCTCGCTTCTTGTCTTTATGTCTCTCTCTGTCTTTCTGGCGAGCATACATGCCCTGTAGCAAAAACCTCTCCAAGAAAAGAAAAGGAAATAAAAAGATCAAATGGTCAATAATCATAAAAAACAAACAAACAAAAACAGGGAAAAACTCCTAAGACACCAAAAGGACCTAATTCTGTAGATGACATTAAAGCAAAAATGCACACAGGTAGAAAAACATGTGGTTCTCTTCCCAAAGTAGAAGCCAAGTTTATCAATTACATGAAGAATTATTTCCAGATGACTGACCAGGAGACTATTCAAGATCTCTGGCAGTGGAGGAGGAAGTCTCTTTAAGAAAATAGTTTAAACAGTGTTAAAATTTTCCGTCTTATTTCATTTCTGTAACAGTTGATATCTGGCTGTCCTTCTTATAATGCAGACTGAGAACTTTCCCT